>NC_057808.1:516530407-516830407 GCF_018294505.1 Triticum aestivum | reverse complement strand
TTTATTATGCAATGTAGATACCTGCAGAAAAATGACACATCCTTGTATGTATGTGGCTTTTGTCGCATCAATGTGTTTGCTGATCGATGCCCGGGCTGCTGATATAATTTCGTTGATGACATACCTCGCCCAGTTCCAATTCGGAATGTCATTCAAATTCTTCAGAGCCACAAAATATCTTGGACATATATTGTCCAATAAAGTTTGGGGCGCAAGGAATTTTGTCATCAAAAGCAGAATGAATGCAGTCTTGAAGGCAGCAATGTCATCATCCTATATTGGTATTTCATAATTCTTGGTTAGGATGACAACAAGTAGACTGCGGTTGATTTTTTTGAACTCTGGAACTTTCAATCAGATGCATATGATATTTTTGATGTCACTGATTTATTCCGCAGAAGGAATTCGCAGCTCCTTTTCCAAGAATGGGGTCCAATACTTTGTTAACATCATCACCTGTGAAGCCATCTCCCATTCTGATTGCTATATCTTGAATGGATAACCTAGATAGAAGGGCGTGGCTAAAATCATAATTATTTGTGATATCCAGTAGTTTTAAGATTCCATCAAACTTCATTTTAGTAACTAAGCGTTTCTTTTCTTTGTTAAATTCTTTTACGATGGACGAAATTGAAACAGGTTTGCATCTAGAAATGGAGGTTATATATAATAGGATAACAGTAAGTGACGATGACCTAATCAGTGGCTCCATGAAATCTTCATCGTCGTGGTCTGCACGGGAAGCCTTTTTGCGATGACCAACCCTGGAATTTTCTTCCTTCTTGCAGTAGGACACATATGTAACCTGGGATGGAGATACCTGAAGTTGGGAGAGAAATAGAAAAAACAGCATTTGAGTGCGATTGGCGACCACGGCGGTGACAATGGCGGCCATGGCCAAGATGAATGACGGAGGATGATCACCTGGGTATGCTCGTGTAGTAGATGGACGATGGAGAGATGATTAGCTAGGTATGCTCATGTAGAAGATGAACGTGGGAGAGGTGAATCACCTGGGTATGCTCGTGTACAAGATGAATGAGGGGGAGGTGCTCACGTGATGGAGTGCCTAAATATTAGGTAGGTATGTAATACCTGATGGAGTGCCTAAATTTGGTCCAGGTTTAATTGCTCAGCCAAATCATTTCAAGTACATCGGCCCTTTTATTAGGTGTTCATCATGAGCTTCTATAGCCTTCACAAAACCCTGCACCAGGAGATTACTAAATACCAGTCCATATTTTTCTGGGCGGGCGATGGGGGCAAGCAAAAGTACCACATGGTGCGTTGGATGGACATCTGCAAGCCCAAGGACTAGGGTGGACTTGGTATTATGTCCTCCAAGCGCATGAACGTCGCTCTGCTCAAGCAATGGCTCTAGCGTATTGAGAAGGAGAGGGCAGTCTATGGCTGGACCTTATTATAGGCAAGTACTTGCATGGAAAATGCTTGCTCTCTGCCAGAGAATGGGGAGCTCCCAGTTTTGGCAATTGATAACCCAGTTACTCCTGGTCCTTCACATGGTTCCTTGATTGCGGTGGGCTCGGGGTTGTCCACCTTATTCTGGTTCGATAGGTGGGTGACACCCCCTTTGCAGCCCATTTTCCAGGGTTGTTCGCCATTGTAGTTGAGCCACTTATCTCTGGGCAGGCGGCCCGTATTAACTTAGGGCGCCTCGCTTTCCGGCGGGCATTTGGACCCCTAGATTAGGAAGACTTAGTGCACTTCTAGAGTGTGTTGCCCTTCACCCCCTGGATATCGACCAGGCCCAGGACCGTAGCTCCTGGCGCCTGGAACCTTCCGGCCACTTGTCGACTTAGTCTCTATACTAGGCCATCGTTGATTCCCCCGGTCCAGAGCCATGACTCAAACTTGGGATATTCGGCTCCCGCTTAAGATGATGTTCCTTTGGCAATGGATCTGTGCACATCTGCCCTCTGGAGTAGTAGAGGTGATTAAGCGCAATGGCCCTGGTGATGGTTTGTGCCCGTTATGGGGAACAGTAGAGGATTCCAACCATATCTTCTTTACCTACGTAACTGCACAATTCCTCTAGACCTACTTTCGAGAGGTGGGGTGCCTAGTGTAACACCAATTTCCCTGACCTATTCGCAGAACTTCAGACTACTGCATTGAGGCTCCGCCACATTAGGTGGTTGGGCATTGGGGTTCTTGCATGGACACTTTGGACGATCCATAATAAGCTCGTGATTCAGTGTACTCCTCTTCGACAACCTTCTGACGCGATCTATAAAATGTGTGGTTACTTGCAGCTTTGGTGGTTGCTTAGCCGGGCATCGGACCGAGACACCGTCGACATCCTCCTTACAGATCTTCGGTCGTTGGCTCGTCGTTTGGCGCCTCCGCTTCCCCCTCCACCTCCCGAGCCGAATTAGATTTTGGGCCTTCGTGACCTTGGTCGTGGTCGTGGAGTGGTTGTGGACGCCTTCTCACCACCTTGTTCTCTTTTGTTTTCTTTAGGCCTTGTTGAGTTGTGCCCTCAGCAGAACCCTCGTGCACGTTGCCGCTTGCGGCCTGTTGTGTGTGTGTTCGTGTGGCGTGTGTTTCGTACTCTATGTGACTTGCTAGCTCGGTGGTTTGCTTTATATATAAAGCGGGGCGAAAGCTTTTTTGCTAATGTAAATTATGTGTCCAATTTCAGTTTAGAAGTTTATTTAAATCGAATTTATGTTTATCCAAATTTGACTTTTACTCCGTTAAATTTATGGGATCGGCTAGAACCAATCAAAACTTAGTGGAGTAAATATACTTCACTAAAGTTTACTCGGCCAGATACTCCTCGGGTTTTTAGGGGAGTTGCTCTCATGTTGGCCTTTTCATGTGCAAATTCAAGTTTAATCTAAAGATCTTTATGCGAAATAACAAAAAGAAGAAATGCAATCCAAAGGTTACTACTAGCATACGGGGAGGCAGAGCCTCTCAATGAGAAATATCAAACAAAGTAGTGCCTTCAGTGAGAGCGGCTAAATGGCTCTTGAGCTCATCTCCTCCTACGCATGAACAGTAAAATAAAAAGGAACTAGAAAAATTCAAAACATTCTGATTTTTTTTCATGGAAGATGGTCTAAATCGTGAGGTTCATGCCAAATTTCATCTTATTTGGACATCTAAGCAGCTCTCAGCAAAAAAACAAAATTAGGGTCTATGAAAAAGTGTACTTTTTGCACTCCTAGGGACATATTTTGTTATTTTTGTTGAGAGCAGCTCACATGTGCAAATGAGTTAAAATTAGGCATGGACCACGTACTAAAATATATTTCACGCAAAAAAATCTGGAATATTTTGAATTTGTTTTGATTTTACTGTTCACCGAGATCAAATGAGCTCGGGAGCCGAAATGGGTATACGCTTCATCGGTTTAATACTACCTCTGTTCGCAAATATAAGATGTTTTAGGGGAAATACAATCTGATTTTTTTGGTGTGTTAGATATTTTTCAAATTTGATTTCTTGTAGCACGACCTTCACAACAATTTCAATTGGCAACTCATTTAGCATGAATATGGTAGGTGACATCTGCTTAATACTGCCTTCATCGGCTTAACATGTTTTCTCTGCACAAAATGAAATGATTCTCTCACGAAAAAGGTGTGAATAAGAAACCAGTTGTACCTAGCCGTCTTTTCCTTTATATAAAGGGTCCTGCTAGGCTGCTTCAGAGGACTGCAAGATGTATGAGTCTCTACTCTCTATAGAGTCACAAAGTAACCTATACTGGTTTGGGATATCAGAAGATAACTGAATGGCCATAGATGTTGATATCAATTTAATGGGCTCCTTATTCCGGCATCACAAACTAGTTGAATTTTAGCATTTCCCAGTTTCAGTGAACTCCATATCTCATGTTAAGAAAAGTGCCCATGAATACATAAATATCGTCCCAATCTTGCTTTTATATGAAAATGGCGAAGGATTAAGGAAAGAGAAATATAGTACCCCAAGGCCCAAGTTTCCAATGTGAGCTTAAATCTAAGCGATGTCATAGTGTAATTAACTAACACCATCTTGAGTTGCTCTTTCTCTCGAACTGTTTGTATGTTGGTCGCTGAATGGATTATTTGACCTGCCTAGCAATGAATGCCCAATCTGCAACCTCCTCCCAAGATTGGTGGAATGACCGGACATGCCATTTGGCTTCGAATCTTGTCACCACTGCCATATTGTAAGGACATGTGATGCCCCCATGTGTGGTTTTGGTAATTGATGACATTCTCTATGGACTAATGGTTGCATTGAGTTATATTTGAAGGATTTGTCCATAGGCGTTTCTTGAAGTCCATGTGTTGGTTTCAAGGAGTTTATGAGTTGACCAAGGTGCTATTAAGGAATTATCCAAAGATTGGTCATGTGAGTGTTGAGCTTATTGCAAGCATGTCTTGAAGAAGAAGATTGTGTGATCATTCATGTTTACCTTCAAGCCATCATACAAATGAAGAGAGTTGGAAAGATTCAAGGTTGATCAAGACTAAGTCAAGAGTGAATCAAGTTGATCAACTCACAAAGCGTAGAAGATGTTCCGAGAGGGATCAAGTGATCCCATGGTATGGTAAGCATTGTCCATTACGCTATGTGTACTAACCCATGGTCTATGTGAGAGTTCTATGTGGGGTTAGGTATGTGCCTATGGGCTTGCGTCAAGAGGAAGATATCATACAACCCATGGAGAGGATGACATCAAGTGGTGATCGTCATCAAGATTGCCTTGTGCAAGTTCAAGTGGAGCATCACGAAGAGATCAAGTGCTTGAAGCTTGCCGTCCATTGTGGTGTCAATGGACTTGTGAAGATGTGCCAAAGAGTGACTCACCCATAGTGGAGTATGGGGGAGCAATCAACTAGTCTTCATCGAGAAAACGCAATCAAGAAAGGTGGTCCAACTTGAGGGAGTCAAGATCGTCATCATCTAGCTCAAGTAGACTATGTGCAAGGCAAAGGTTTGCCCTTGATAGGTTTTCTTTTTTACCGGTCTCATGGTGGTAGTTGGGAGGTCGGGTTATAGGATTGTTTGTCGTACTATCAAGGGGGCTCTCAAGTTGGTAGCTTGATTGTATCATTCGTAGAGAGCTCAAACCATTGCATCCTTGCATCATCTTTCTTGGTTCTTATTTGGTGCTTCTCTTTGTGAGTTTTTGAGCTTATGGTCATCTTGATGACAAGCTCGAGCTCATCGAAAACGGAGTTCACATGCATCTTCTATGATGTTTTCAATGTTCGAGGTTATGCCGGTTCTTCTCTGTTGGAGGTTTCACTCCTCTATACGTTAGGCGTACCTCCCCTGTCGCTGTTGGATGCTACTCGTCATCATCTATCAAACAAGTTTGAGTTTGCTCAATTCGGAGCTCATATGTAGAAGTTGTGGCAGTTCTGGTTTTCCTTGTTTCCATCTGTTTGCTTGGGCTTCTTTGTAGCACCCAAGCGGTAGTACCGCTGTCCTGAGCGGTAGTACCGCTTTGCTTAGCTAAGCGACAGTACCGCGCGTGGTACCGTTGCTTTCGGGGTTGCGATGTTTTCGTGTCGGGTTGCTCGGCACTGGGGACGGTAGCACGGGCGGTAGTACCGCCCCTGCACTACCGCTCCACTTCCGCTCCCCTTTCTGTCGTACGTGTTCTCAGCGGTTGTAGCACAGTTGTGGGGCGGTAGTTCGATCGGCTCATGCACTACAAGCAGTAGTACCGCTCCTTCGAGCGGTAGTACCGCTGGTGCGGCTCTGCTTCACCCCATCTGTCCTGCTTTGCCTCCTTAGTGCGCTGAGCTGCAACCCCAGCGGTAGTACCGCTGGGGCGAGCAGTAGTACCGCTTCGGCGGCACTACCGGCTCGTGGTCTCCAACCATTGCACTGCTCTATGTGCACCACCGCCCGGGCGATAGTACCGCTCCCCTGAGCGGTAGTACCGCTCGTGTGCGGGCTAAGCACATAACGGTTGGATTCAGGAGGCCCTATAAAAGGGGGTCTTCTTCCCCATTGAACCATATTCTTTGAGCTCGCATTTGCCCCTCATTGTTGACCTTCTTCGAACTTCTAACTCTCAATCCCTTCAATGATTCTTGCTAGTTCTTGAGGGAAAAGAGAGAGGAGATCTAGATCTACGTTTCCACCAATCACTTTCTCCTCTATGTGAAGGGAACCCCTTGGATCTAGATCTTGGATTTCTTGGTGTTCTCCTTCTTTTTCTTCCTCTCATCTTCCTCCATAGCTTTCATTGCTTTGGTGGGATTTGGGAGTGAGGGACTTGGGCACTCCGTGTGCCCTTGCCATTGCATTAGTAGCATCGGTTTGAGTTCTCCACGATGATACGTGGAAGTGAAGTTGAGAAGCTTATTACTCTTGGGTGCTTGGTACCCAAGAGCTTGTTCCTCTTGGGTGCTTGGGCGCCCTAGACGGTTGGTAGTGTTTGGAGCTCAATCATTGTGGTGTAAAGCTCCAGGCAAGCGTCGGGGTCTCCAATTAGGTTGTGGAGATTGCCCCGAGTAATTTGACGGGTTCCGGTGACCGCCCCCAAGGGTTGCCAAAGTGTACGGGTTCGGTGACCGCCCCCAAGGGTTGCGATTTGTACGGGTTCGGTGACTGCCCTCAAGGGTCCCTTAGTAGAATCACAGCATCTTGCATTGTGCGAGGGCGTGAGGAGATTACGGTGGCCCTAGTTGCTTCTTGGTGAGCATTGTGCCTCCACACCACTCCAAACGGAGATTAGCATCCACAAGGGTGTGAACTTCAGGATACATCGTCGTCTCCGCGTGCCTCGGTTATCTCTTACCCGAGCCCTTTACTTATGCACTTTACTTTGTGATGGCCGTATGATTTCTTGTCATATATCTTGCTATCACCTAGTTGTTTATCTTGCTTAGCATAAGTTGTTGGTACACATAGGTGAGCCTAATTGTTGTAGGTTTTGTGCTTGATAAATTAACCGCTAGGTTTATTCCGCATTTGTTCAAGCCTAAACCGTAATTATTTTAAAACGTCTATTCATCCCCCCTCCCCTCTAGGCGACATCCATGATCTTTCACATATACTGAAACATTTGGAAGGAGCGGAATTGTAGAGTATTTCAAGTCACCTTGCTGAAGTCCAAGTGCTCCACCTTATCAAGCAAGACATCTCTCAACCGGCGTTATCCTTGCACTGGCTATCGGACAGTGAGAATGCACCAGAACCAGAACGTGAACCGGATTTGGGCCTTTCTTCTCCTTTATTTACTTTCTTTGTTTTGTAACATCTCCATGTTACACGGAGCATGTCTCTGTACTGTTTTCTCCTACTTAATATATAGGCACGCAATGCTGCCAATTCCTCAAAAAACATTCATAATGTGAGATGTTAAAACAATATAAATAGCAAATACAAACTGCCCCCCAAAGAACATCAGGTATGGATTTTTGGCAAATGAATTACTTGTTCAGGTACCCGCAAAAAATATACTTGTTCAGGTAACTTTTCATGTCTTACCGTTCGCAAGCTCAAAGTTCAGTATTACAAAATATGTTCCAGAGGGAGCTTCAGCAACACACCGAACAAGATGTTGTATCAAAATTATCTACATACAAACATGGAGTCAGAGATGTACAAAAGATCCAAATACTTCCCATGGATCGGGGCCCAGAACCTGAAGTCGCCTTGAAAATCCCATCTTTCATTACATCAACCTCTAGAGAATAACCAGAAGTTAAAATTGTAGAAGTATGTATGATGACTTAGCACAAAATGGAATACTCTGGTGTTGCTGCTGTGAGCCAATGTCTGTAGCGTTCATAGCGTATTGATCTTCATGGCGTTCCTTACACAACCAGAATTAGTATTTAAATGCCTCTGGTTCTTTTACTTGATGAAAATACAACCCTCCAAAAAAGGTGATGGAAATAGAAGAGAATTAGTATCAGAATTTGCAAACATAACTTAAGAGGTGTAAAAAAAGACGAGAGAAAAAAACATGTGGGATAGAAGAATTCCCACATTTTTTGAGAGAGAAGTGCGGCATGGATACGCACGGGGGGGCACGGGATATCTGGCCTTAAGCGAGATGAAAGGATCAGTCGCTGAAGGGTCACACTAATCAGGCCGGCCCATTCACGCACATGCACAGTAAAAGGAAAAAAGGATCACTCGCTGAAGGGTCACACTAATCGGGCTGGCCATTCACGCACACGCACGGTAAAAGGAAAAAAGTTAACAGA
Source organism: Triticum aestivum (assembly GCF_018294505.1). Lineage (NCBI taxonomy): Eukaryota > Viridiplantae > Streptophyta > Magnoliopsida > Poales > Poaceae > Triticum > Triticum aestivum. Next base: position 516,822,215 of record NC_057808.1, on the reverse strand, counting down.
AAATGGAGCGCGTAGGGTTTCGAACATGTCTCCTGGTTCAGCACAGCAGCGGCTAGCCACTGCATTTACCATTCGTTCGTGTCACAACAGTAGGGCTGGTTAACTTAAGTGGAAACAAGTGGGGGTTTCCACTATTTCTTGTACGTTTTCCCCAGGTTTTTTCGTTTGCTTTTTCACCGGTTTTTCTCTGTTTTCATTGGGTTTTGTCTTCGCTTTCTTTTTTCTATGGTTTTCTTTGTTTATTTCTCAGTTTTTATTATTTTTCCTTCGGTTTTGTTTATTTCATTCTCATTTCCCATCAGGATTTTTGTTTTTGCTTTCTTTTTTTTGTTCTTTGATTGGTTTTCTTATTTATTCTCCTTTTTTTTGTTTTTCCTTTCGTTTTCTTTTGTTGTTTCTTTTTGTTTTCACTCTACATTTTTTGTATAGGTCAAGAACATATTTCTGATACACGTTTAACATTTTTCCGATACAAAAAAAAATTGAATACATGGTCAACATTTTTTCTATACACATTTTCGACATTTTCAAATGCTTGATTAACATTTTTCAAATATAAGTTTAACAATTTTTTTAATACGTGGCCAACATTTTTCCTATACACACTTTAAAAAAAATACAAATGCTTGATTAAAACTTTTAAATACAAGATTAACATTTTCTAATACATGGTCAACATTTTCTCTAGGCACATTTAACATTTTTTTAAATGCTTGATTAACCTTTTCTAAATGACATATTAACATTTTTTACCACATGGCAACATTTTTCTATACACATTCAACATTTTCCAAATACTTGATTAACATTTTTCAAATACTTGTTCACCATTTATTTCAAATTCTTGATTAACATTTTTATATACATGATAAAAAAATCATCATTTTTTAATACATGGTCAACATTTTTGCTATACACACTTAACATTTCTCAAATGCTTCATCAACATTTTTCAAATAATTGTTTAAAAAAATTCAAATGCTTGATTAACATTTTATAAATACATGATCAAATTTTTTATATACATTTTCCGTATACGTGATAAACATCTTCTCTATACAAATTCAACATTTTTCAAATGTTTCTATAGAGGTTTTTTATAGAACTAATTTTTTGTACTCCTGGGAGTATGTACTCACATCTTTAATATATCTTGTATACGCATTGATTATACCTCTATCATTCTCAATATACTTTATTAAATATTCTAAGATACTCCAATATGATTTTTATTGAAAAAATTACATTTGCGATGTACTTTTTGTAGTATACCTTTTTCACGTATGAACAAATCAGATATACGTAAACATTTAAAAATATGAGACTTACATGAATTTTTTCATTAAACTCATTTTGGGGTATCTACTAATTGTTAATGAAGTATATTAAAAATAAATAAAGTGGTATAAAAGATGCATCTATGTGGTATGCACAACATTAGTGCTTAAAGTAAAGGCTTCAAGACTTAAAAGTAAAGTACACCCATGGCTTAACTTAGTTTCCTTTTCTTACAGACAACTTGATTCTCTTGTTACAGATAACTTGATTCTCTGCTCACAACCAACTGCAGCAAAGAAATAATTTCACAGGTAGCTAGCACAATTCTCAAAATGAACGGCTCTCCATGTTCATCTGTAGTTTTAATATTGTTGGGCTTTCATTTAATTTAGGAATTAAAAGATGCACCATCCTAATTTGCACCAATCGAAGCTCAGCCAGCTGATAATAAGGGCGCCGGTGCTAATGTGCACCATTCAGTTGAAACACAATGCAAAGCCCATTCTTCTGTCTTAGATGTTTTATCATTAGATTTGACCTGTTAATACTTAATCATATTTGAATCATTGACAGAAGATAATGACTTTGACGTTGAAAGAACTTGAATCTTCTGAGGCTACTGATAGGAAAAATGTCGCTTTCTATGTTGGCGAGCTATGTAAGAACCGTGGTGCTGCAGCACCGACGTATGTATATTACTTACAATGATGAGCATTTGATGGCCACCTTTACAGAAGCACCTCTCCGGAAACAAGGAGCAAATGACTATTATTTGAAATCTGTTGTGCACAATATTATTATTATTGGTTTTGTTCAAAAATCCTAGCTATATAGCAATGCATATTAATGGATACATGAATCATTTTTTTTCCTACTGATACTACTTCTATGAAAGGCAAGGGTATGCACTTTTCACTATCAATCTTCGAGGAAGACGCCTACTGATGAGTAGTTGAAAGCTATTGATTAACACATCTCTTATTAGTGCCAAGTAGTATCTGAATTGCTGCAGTGTTCTTTCATAGTCTTTCATAGCTTTGTTTATTTCTCATGGGGTGACTGACCTATATAGTGTTGTAATTGACGATAAATACAAACTGTCGGGAAAACATATAACATATTGGTATCTGCCAGTGTTTCTCTTCATCTTGGAAAGACTGTAAATGTTGAAGAATTGCCTGGCAAGCATATTGCCATCAGACTTCCGGTTAGACTTCACTTTTCATCATCAAAGTGCTTATTTGGAATTGGATGAGGTTGCTTTACGGAACAAGACTATACGTATAATATGCTAATCAGTAAAGAGGTACATAAGTTCATTCAGGAGTTCACCACCACTTTGCTATGGTTGTCATAAGTCATGGACTACAAATGATATAAATCTAGACGCTGAACTTTTATTACAAGCTGAGTGTTGTCGATTTCAAGAGAGTAACGAGGCATGCTACCTGCTTTATTCTGCCGCACATAACTACATATGCAGCTGGACTTTATACACTGTAATTATGAAACCAGGGATCGCGCCAATGCGTAGCCACCCTTGGTCCAAGGAGATAGAGAAGTACTGACAAGGTGGCTCGTTCGCAAGTTCGAGACGGCCATGAGCTCGCTGCTCTTGGTCGCTCCCAGCAAAGAACTGCACGTTGGCTGGGATCTTGCCCAGGTAATATCTTCAGTATTGTAATGGTAGATTGTACTTCTGATTAATTGAGCAATATAATTTCTTTCTGCAATTTATTTTTTGATGTTTAGGTCATACTTTTGGGCTAAGGAGTGATATGATTATGTTTTCTCTCTTTGCAACGCACGGGCAATTTTCAGAAGGTAAGATAAACAGAAAAAAGGAGGTTGTGGCCTCCCGCGATCCTGGGCCGGCCCAGCTCGGTCTACCCTTCAGCGAGGGTTCCTACCCTCTCGCTAAAGACGAGATACAAGGGTAACCCATGCTGCGAGAACTATGTCTCGCATTCAGCGAGTCGTATCGTTCTCTCGCTGAACCATGAGCAAAGCATCTAGAGATACAGGCCAACCCACTAGCGTTTTTTTTGTAAATTGAGTCCAAAAGGAAGCGCGTGGGGGATCAAAACTGGGACCTCGTGGTTGCTTCTTTGCACTGATAGCCACTGACACTACATTGACTTCATGCTCAATTGTTTGGGCGCAAGCTACTCTCAGGAAAAGAGCTGCTTTTACACTGGGTTTTCGGTTGTTTTCTTTTATTTCTCCATTTTATTCGGTTTTCTTCTGTTTTTTCTTCTACATTTTTTATGTTTTTTCATTCTTTTTATTTGTTTCTTCGGATTCAATGGTTTTTGTTTTCTTCTGTTTCTTTTCATTTTCTTCTCTGGTGTCATTTACTTTTATTCTTTCTGCATTTGTTTCTTTGGTTTTATTTTTATTTTATTTTTTCTTTGGTTTATATTGTTTCTTTTTTGGTTTTATTTTTTTTCTTGGTTTCTTTTGTGGTTCATTCTACATTTTTTGTATATGGCAACAACATTTTTCTAATACATATATAACATATTTTCAGTATAAATTTTAACATTCTTTTAATATATGCTCAACATTTTTTCTATACAGAGTTAACTTTTCCAAACTCTTGATTAATATTTTTCAAACACTTGTTCAACATTTTTTAAAATTCTTGATTAAATTTTTTATATACATGATCATTCATCATTTTATAATACATGGTTAACATTTTTTTCTATATACATTTAACATTTTTCAAATGCTTTATTAATATTTAACAAATAATTGTTCAACATTTTTTTTAATGCTTGATTAACATTTTTGTATACATGATTAAAAAAATCGTCATTTTTCTAATAAATGGTCAACATTTTATCTATACACATTTGACATTTCCCAAATGCTTGATTACCATTTTTCAAATACTTGTTCAATATTTTTTTTAAATGCTTAAAAAAAATTATATACACAATCAAAAAAATATCAATTTCCTAATACATGAACAACAACTTTTATATTTACATTCAAAAAAATTCAGAATGCTTGATTAACATTTTTTCATATACTTGTCCAACATTTGAAATATTTATTTAACATTTTTCAAATACTTGTTCAATATTTTTCAAAAAAAGAGTAGATTGTTTTTGTAATATATATACATGTATAGAATATTAATAAGTATAAACAAAAGTACAAAATTAAAGCAAAAATGGAAACAAAAAACAAAAACAAAAAATAGTCTGTGGCCTGCCATGCGCGTGGGCCAGCCCATCTCGGTCGCCCCTTCAGCGAGTCCAAAGGTGGACTCGAAGGCGAGACATAGGGACACCCTGCTCGGGCGTTCCTTCATAAAAATATAGATGCACAACTAGTTAACGGATGCCCTCCGGGAGGCACTTTTTTTAGGAGGCGGAAGCACTTTTCTGCGCTCCACGGCTTCCTCATCAATATGTTGCGCACTCGACGCTTCCCGTCATCTTTTTTTGTTTATTCCTGGCTTTTTATTTCTTGGTTTTTTCTAGGGTTTAAAAAATGTTTTTTGATTTTATTTGGTTTTCGTCTATCGAAAGCACGGGTGTGTTGTGCTTCCACGTGCGTGTGGTGTGCTTTATGCATGAGCACGGGTGTGCTTTGATGTGTATACGGAAGAACGAGTGTGCGTCTATGTGTAGCATAGATGCTTCGCGCTGCTTCCCACGAAAGCATAATGTGCTTCACATTGGGAGAACACAAGTTTACTTGGAAGCACGGGGTTGTGAAGTTTGGTAGTTCATTTTGGGAGCACAATTTTCGTTGAAAAACAAGTTTTTATTAACATGGGATCTAGTTTTGAAAATCTTAACGCAGAAATGCAACAGTGAAAAATGGTTGTAATTTGGATGCTTGCAAGATATTTTGTTTTGAAAAAATCTACAAAAAGCACAAACAAGCCCACACATTCCTCCCTCGCATTAGGAGAAAACCCCACCAAAACTCCCTGGTTGCGACAATTGGTGCAGATGTGGTAGGCTACATGTCACCACCAAGGAAGAGAAAGTGACCTTCGTAAGGGGTACCTCTTAGTTAGTGATTTCAACACTCGCCACCATGAACGTCCGCATGCAGATCGTACCCTATGAGCACCTTCGAGAATGAGCCGGCACATCTTGAAATTGACAAAGTCACCACTTGCATCTTGCAGTCGATGGGAATGTCGTCTCTCACAGAAAGAACTTCACCGGAAACCTGAAATGACTTCAAGAAAATGCAAGCTATTTGAAAGTTTTTGCTATGTTCTAAATTTTGGCTAAGTTTAAATTTATATGGTAGATCCTTGAAACTAAGGGTCCTATTTGAAAATTTACATCCTAATGATGAATTTGCAAAAAAAAGGTTTACTTCATTTGGACTTATGGTTTGCATTTTAGGCCCTAACAAATGTTCAAATTTCAATAATTTGAACTTAAATTGTGAAAAAATGAAATTTAATGATATTGTTGGATAAATCTCTATATGAGGGTCAGTATGAAAAAAGAATCACCTCATTTGGAGTTGCGGTGAGAAAGTTATAAGGGTTTAACGTTGCAGGGGCTTTTCTGCAAATGTTACATTTATTTCTAGTTGGGAGAAATGGTTTAAATTAGATGAGGATATCGTAGCAACCTCTGGTTGGTTGACACCGATTCATGACTAGAATAAGTTACAGCCATTGAATTTAAAAAGGGGTTCAGACGACTTAGATTAAAGGGCCATGCATGTGGCGTCATCCTATTGGACGATACTGCTTTGCGGGATGGGCTGTTGTGAGCCGTTTGATTAAGTGGAGATTGACCACTAGTGTTCTATTGCACTAGGGTTTGGCAGAGAGGTGAATTCCTCATCGAAGGAAGTCGTCGGAGTTGGCAACTATGGAGACGCGGTGCTCGGGAGTCGACGGTGTGCTCGACGAAGAGAGGAGGTCGCTGGAGCTCGGGGAAGGGTTGACGCGGTGCGGTGCCCTCGACGATGCCGATTTGGTCCTCGGGTGGCCTGGCGGTGTGGTTGGGGGTCATGACGGTGACGGAGAAGCTGTAGTTCAGGTCAAACTCAACGGTTCCAGGCTCCTTGGTGACACGTGTGTGGTTAGAAAGACACGCTAGAGCACAACGAACACATTGGACATGGCAACAAGGTCAAACGCGTGCTCACCTTGTCGGAATCAAGGTTGCGATGTTGATGTTTGGTACTCGTTGGGATTGTGCTACAGGATACTCTGGTCGTGCAATTGGTGTCAAAACGATGCACTAGTGTGCGAGGGTGAGGTGGGGTAGGCGAGCAGGGCTTGGGGTGTTCCAATTTGCCGAAGGGTCGCTCGCGAGCTAGCTAGCTATGCACGTGGTGTCAAGGGGGTTTATAGGACATGGCGACGTGTGCATGTCCTAAAGGGTTTATAGGGGTGTCAAATAGCCTTCTTAACTTCTTGTCGACATTTTTTTATGCCAAGTGCGCAACGGGTCATCTAGTGACTAGAACCCGATGAAAAATCCCTTGACCTATCGGTACTATTTGACCCCTTGGAATGAGTTTATTGAAGAGGTCTCCTCCCGCAGTTAAATAATGAAAAGGATACTTCCTGGTGGCGACACATGGATAATTTTTTGTTAGTTCCATGTATAAATCTCTATCTGGAAGCTCGGGGTGTCTCTATTGGCTCGCTCCATATTCAATTCATATTCTGACCGATATTCTCCGCATTGGCACTCTTGTTTGTTTCTTTCTTTTTATTAATTTTTTGTCAGAACTCTGCATCGGTACTCAAGATCCGTGTTTGATTTTGTTTAAAAATAGTACTATTGTTTAGGATATGGAATCCGCAACATCGGTGCGCATTTGCTTTGAATTCGTCCATGCGTGTTCCAGTGTGAATCCTCGCGGCACTCTCGCCAGCGCAGCCGCGTCCACAGTATTATCTATCATGTGGGGTTGGGATGCTGCTGGCACCACACACAGAGACGCATTCATCCAGAGGCAGCTCAAGCGTGTTCTCAAGGTGCCGTTGACTTGATAGGCCGATACCAAATCCCCTTCCCCTTCACTAGGCAGGTAAATCTGAAGCTCAATCGTCTTCACTAGGCAGCAGCATGGCCTGTCCAGGTGGTAATTCTCAGTTTCTTTTCACTGAATGGGTCCCAAATTGCAGATCGTGTTCTCGCTAGCTTCAATCTGAGAAGCTGCTGCTGCTGCTGGCGTCTGCGGATTATCACTAATTGGTCGAAGCTCTCTTGCAGCTAGACTGCGCTGTTAAGCGGCACGGCTCGGAGAGAGTCTGAGTCGCAGCAGTAAACGCAACAAGGGGAGCCAAAGTCAACGTTACTGCTTTCTTTTTGCATAATATACAGGTGAGTGATCTTAATTTGTTCGGTACTGTATATATCGATATCAATATTAATTAGCTACCCGGGTAATTGGGGATCTTGGTCTAGTAGGCTCATACTACATACAGTATATAATCAGTTTGCTCTTGTTTTCAGGTTAAATTGCTTACTGACTGCAAATGGAACGCAAAGCTAGTACTGCACGAAGTGACCTAGAGGAGATGTTAGCCGATGAAACCGCAGAGCCCAAGGCCCTGCCATTATCACTTTTACAGGACATTACAGGTGATTTCTCTGATGACCAACAGATTGGAAGCGGTGGATTTGCAGTCGTTTATAAGGTGTAGTACATTGCAATCCTAAGCATGCTTGATTTGGTAACTCGAAACGAAACCGATGATATGCTAACAGGGCCTACATGCTCCAAAAGCAGGGAATAATTGGCAATAGGGCGGTCGCCGTGAAGAGGCTGTCCAACGCTTTAATGGATGAAACAGAATTTCATCGAGAGGTCCAATGCCTGATGCGGGTCAAGCACAAAAATGTAGTAAGATTTTTAGGATATTGCGCTGACAGGCAAGGAAGTATGGAAGAATTTGACAAGAAACTTGTCATGGCAGATGTTCATGAAAGATTGCTTTGCTTCGAATATATACCTAAAGGCAGTCTTGATAAGTATATCATGGGTACGACCATGTGGCCTCTAACTTTTCTCTCTATTTTTCTCATTTACTACAAATTGCTTAATGTGTCATATAACATCTAGTTTCCAAAAGTCATGACATCAAATTGTAAACCCGGTTTCTCCTTTTCCCTTTATAGATGCAAGTCGTGAGTGGGGAACGTGCTATAAAATCATTAAAGGGATTTGTGAGGGTCTACAGTACCTTCATGAGAATCATATTGCTCATTTGGATCTGAAACCAGCCAATATACTGCTTGATGATAACATGGCACCAAAAATAACTGATTTTGGTCTGTCGAGATGCTTCGACGAAAATCAAAGTCGGGATATTACCAAAACTATTTTAGGGACAATGTAAGCTAGATGACTTCTCTTTAAATTAAACTCAGTGTTTCAGGCTATTTTGTTAAAACTGCACTCTCTTTCTGCATTACTTAGTCAAAACTTTATATTTTCTTATAGGGGATATTTGGCGCCAGAACATCGCGAAGGTGGTGTGATTGCACACAGCGCTGACTTGTACAGTCTTGGTGTGATCATCATTGAAATACTGACTGGGCAGAAGGGGTATCAAGCTACCGACGATGTAAGAACAACATATGTCATTGTTCGAAAGATAAAAGTTCAATTTCCTTTTAGCCTAAGAAGGGTTGACTTTTAAATAGTTGTCCAGCTCATACTTTGCAAATTTATGATGCAGACACAAATATACTCATGTATCTTATCATTTGCGAGAAGGATTCTACATTTTATTTCTACTTGTTTTGATCAAACATGAAAGTGCAATGTATATGGTGATAGATCTGACTTGAATCTATTGGGACACAATCTTCTTTTATAGAAATTTGTTGTTAGTTTGATGCTTAAATTATGTGGTCGGTAATTTTCATCTATAAAAATATGTTGCTGGTTCAATGTGTAGACCATAACACACCAATGTAATTTTGTAGGTAATTGAAAGTTGGAGTGATAGGTTGGAGGGATCCCAACGAGATACGCTATGCAAACAAATACGAGTATGCTACGAGACAGCTTTAGAGTGCAGAGACTTCGATCCAAAGAAAAGGCCAACTAGTGCACTAACTATAGTTGATAGACTTCATGAAATGGAAACTATCCAGGTATATCAACAATTTGCGAATTTATATATTGCTCCTTTTAATTCTGTGTCGCTACAGATAACACTTAGATTCTTGGGTTGGAATCATTTGATCTGCTAAATTACTAGCTTTGGTGCTTGATGATTAGTGGCATGAGTCCCATAACTCTAGGTTCTTTAGTCACATTGACTCACACATCCCTCTTTCGACACTATAACCTTCTTTTAACATACTATCTCTGGATCATAATGTTAGTTTTAGAAAAAAAAAATCAATCAAACATTTTTAAGTTCAACCATCAACATATTAATAATTAGTAATAAAGATAACACCAAGTTAATATAACTAAACCTATTATGAGATATATTTTCAAAAATAATTATTAATTTTATATAAAAGAAAAGAGTCCCTTCATTTGAAGATACAGTTGGGTTTTAGATATTCTTTTATAGCCTCCAATGTTTAACTTTGGCCATCACTTTACCTCTGCTATGAATATGCAACTTAAATAGTTGTATATCATTATATTATTCGCCACGAAAAATATAGTGATCGAAATCAGAAAAAATTGGCATCATGCTTTCTAGAAAGTCATGTAGTGTTGAACAGTGGATGTAATTTTAACGCAATTCAGTTTGAACAGTGTGCCAATATCATAAATTTATATAATTTGAATCAGTGAGCCCTACTTTTCTTAAATAAAAATAAAATAAATAAATCAAAGCTAATTTTAGAAATTTTATTGTAGGCTATATATGCATTTTGTATTCATTCAATGTTGAAGAGATCCTCCTTGCAATAATTACAAAAATATTGCATTGTCAAGTTTCAAATAAATTGTCGGAATTACTCATTTTAGGTATATATTGTTATTTTTCATCATTTCTTTTCGGATTTTGTTGTTACCCCTATTCAAAAAGAAAAAAATCTACCTTAAGTAAAATTAAAAATCGTAGTGATTTTTTTTACCCGCAAAAAAAAATGACGAGAAAATGCTAGAAACTCAACAAGGTAATCAGAGCGCAACCAGCCCGAGAATGATTTGGGCCGCAGTCACATAGCCCAACAGGCCGAGAGCGGTGGTCAGCAAGCATGTGTTGGGCTCATTTTCTCAAAAAAAAAATGTGATGGGCTCATGGGCAGTCAGAATAGTAACTGAATGAAAAACCGTCATTAGGATTAATACAAAGTGCATATATATTATGGAGTTGAATCCCCTCCAAAAAATAATGGAGTTGAAAATTTCATGTAGTATAAAAAATGTTCATTCATTTTTCAAAAATATTTATATTTATTTATTTAAACAAAAACATAGAAAAAATAAAACAAAAATACAAATAGAAAGCCAAAATCCCAAAAAAAAAATCAGAAACAAGGGTTGAAATAAACCTCACGCATCTCTAAATTTTATCTCTCTCTCTCTCTTGTGTTATACTCCTATATGCCATACAACATACAAACTTGAAATTTGCAGGTAAAAAACACATTCAAACTACGTGCTTTTTCATCATCGGTGAAGAAGCTCCGCAAGGGCGCCATTGGCATCTTGGAGGTGGACATCCTCAGCGCGCGAGGCCTGGTGAGCATGAAGGATAAAGAGGGGGGCCTCACCGACCCTTACTGCGTCGTCAAGTACGGCGAGAAGTGGGTGCGCACAGGCACGTTGTTCGCCACGGCGGTGCCGTAGTGGAACGAGCAGTACACCTGGAACGTGCTGGACCTCAACACCGCCGTCACCGTCGCTGTTTTCGACGACTGCCATCTCTCCTCCTCCCATGGCGGTGATGACCACCAGATGGGCAAGGTGCGCATCCGCCTCGCCACCCTCGAGACCAACCGCATGTACACCCAACACTACCCGCTCAGGGCATCTACAATGCAAGAGCGCTTATTTGAACGCTTAGGCAATAAAAAGAATTAATTAAAGAAGTGGCGTCGCTGTAGGAGTCCGTCTCCTCAACGCATGGGCGCCTGGTCGAGCGCTAATGCAATGGGTTTCTCGTAGAAGAAAAGGGGCAACGCTCGTTAAACAGCTCAGAGGAAAGAAAAAAAGAACGAAGCGCCCGATGGCAGCCCTGGCATCGACGCTAGCAATAATCCTGGGATCAACCAGGATTAGACCATAACGGCTAGGAAGTGAATCCTAGCGCCTGTCATTAGCGCCGGCGTTGTACATGCCCTCATGGTGCTCACCCGGACGGGGCTGAAGAAGACCGGCGAACTCCACCTTGCCGTCCGCTTCACCTGCAGGTCGTGGGCCAAAATGCTGGCCACGTACGGCAAACCGCTGCCTCCCACGATACACATACACCACACCGACCCAATCACGATGCCGCAGGTGGACCCCCTCTGGTTGCAGGCGGATGCGGTGCAGAGGGTGGTTACGCGGCTGGCCAGGGCGGAGCCACCACTGCGGAGGGAGGTGGTGGAGTACATGCTCGACGTAGACCCACAAATGTTCAGCCTGCGTCGTAGCCAGTCCAACTTCCAACGCATCGCCTCCCTCTACTCCGGCGCCACCGCCGTCGCCAAATGGTTCGACGACATTTGCGAGTGGAAGAACCCACTGTCGACGATTCTGGTCCACGTGCTGTTCCTGTACCTGGTGTGCTACCCGCAGCTGATCCTGCCGATGGTGCTCGTGCTCGTGGTCATGATCGGGGTGTGGAACTACCCGCGGCGGCCGCGGAATCCGCCGCATATAGACACGGTGCTGTCGTACGCAGATCAGGCGCAACCCGACGAGCTGGAAGAGGAGTTCGACACGTTCTCGACGTCCACGCCGGATGACATCGTGAAGCTGAGATACGACCGGCTGCGGAGCGTCGCCGGCAGGTTGCAAAGGGAGCTCGGCGACCTGGCTATGCACGCGGAGCGCGCGCAGTCGCTGCTTAGCTGGAGAGACCACAGGGTAACGCCCATCTTCATCATGCTCTCCCTGGTGGTCGCCGTCGTGCTGTACTGGACGCCGTTGAAGGTGGTGGTCATGGTGATGGGGCTGTATTTCCTCCTACCCTCGCGGTTCCGGCCCAGCAGGAGGAGGACCAGCATGGTCTTCAACTTGTACAGTCGTCTGCCCTCCAAGGATGACTCGATGCATGTACTATTTGTTCCTTTTCCTGTCTTTCTTTAATATATACGTATGATTTTTCCTATCTTCGCTTTGGTTGATTATTATTGTTTTCTTTTGTGTGAATTGGTTGATTATTATGTTATCTGCTTTATTTGTGTATGACTTTCCTTTTTTTTTGAAATTGTGTATGACTTTCCTGAGATCCATAAAAACATTACACTCCATTTTGATTTCTAGGTCTTTTTTTGTTTTGACTATTTATTATCTCTATGCAGGACTTTGATTACGTTATCACCAGGCGCTTTAGTGCTTATTTTGATGAAGAGCAATGCTACACGTACGAAAGCTAACGTGAAGATTTTACGTAAAAACTGACGTCGAGGTAATTAATTGGATCAGGATTAGCGGTTGGGCCCCACCCCCGTTAAAATCAGGGGGCGGAGGAGAGGATTTAGGGGTGGTTTACTAAACTTACGTAGCATCTTTCGTAAGTGTAGAATTATTGTTTGATGAAATAGGCTGGGACGCTGCCAATTCATTAGAAGATGGTGAACTTGTGTTGATCTTGCATTTTCATTCATTTCTGCGATAAGTAATTTCTGACGGAGGGAGCATGCTTGGTTCAATCAAGAGATCAAACCTGCATGCATGGGCATTCATACAAGAATAAATGCTCAATAAAAGCACGCTTATTTTGTGCTTTGATTTTTCTTTCGGTAATGATATATCACTAACGACTTAACAAGTACATTCAGGTGCCAAATCACACGTGGAAAGTATGTGGTATAAACAATACAAGTAAATAACAATGCAATAGCTGAAGTTAATCTCACAATTGTCAAATGACAGTTACAAATTCCAGAACCTGAAATCGCCTTGAAAATCACACCTTTTATTATACAGTTCTGCTAAATCTCAATCGACTGAGACTTGGTTATGTCTCGGTCACTGCTATATTCGTTCGATCTTGCGTGTAGATCCGTGAAAATTTTTCTTTTTGGCTTTTTCTTTCTTCTTCTTATATAATATGTCACTTGACTGAGACTTGGTTAAATCTCAATCGACTGAAAGCTAGCCACACCCTTTATTATATCAAGCTCTAGAAAGTGAAGGAAACTATACTTTTTGTCCAAGATTAATAAATATGACACCTAAACCAAGTTAAATTCTAGAGGTTGATGACAAAATGGGAAACAAAAAAGGATTACAAATTTGCAATAAATTGTTTTTTTAATATCACCTAAATCAAGAGAATTCAATAAATTGGTTGATAGGAAACAAAAGAGAATTGCAGAAGTTTGAACCCACCATTTTATTTATTTATTTATTTTCTTATTAGTTTTCCCTTTCTTAGGTTTTTTTATGAACTTGAAACACCCTCCCCCCCCCCCCCTCTGAAGGCAATTTTCCTGGGAGATGTACCTCCCCCTATAACCACCCCCACAGCCCGGCCCTTCCAGCCATACCCCCCTATTCCCATGCCCGTACAACCGTAGACCATGTACACGCCATGTTCTATCCTATACCTATAGGTCTACCGCATTTTACAAGTCTCTACTACTATCTACTACTCCCTGTATAAAAAAAATATAAATGGTGATCTAAACGCTCTTATACACCTTTACAGAGAGACTACTACTCTACTTGGTGATAGCCTTGCGAAGGCGAGCGTCTATAAATTCCTGCAATTGCTGCTAAACTAACGATGTGGGACTAAAAAAACTGCAGTGGGAACACCGTCGCCCACTTACCCGGACTGGTCGCCGGCCGGCGCCTCCCGCTACTCCACCGCCCGTATGCGCCCCCGCGGATCCGTCTATGCGCATGTGGCCTCCATCTTCCTCCCCTTCCTCCTCCCCGGTCGTCGGCAATGCTCGCCGCCAATCTCATCTACCTCCTTACAATGGCAAGAAACAGAGACACCGTGGACTAGATCGAGGAATCACCTGGATTAGTTCGAGGAGTCGCCGCTTAGAGGGAGAGACGTAGGGAGGGCGGCAACGACGGAGGATTCCGGTGGAGTGCCTCCCGTGCGGGCATGGACTCTATCAGGGCCGTCTCCAGAAATTTGGGGGCCCGGTGCGAAAAGCAAAATGGGACCCTAATTTTCTTTAAAAAAAAAACTTATAGTATAACTCAAGCAGAATCTCACTTGATTATATAACCTAAATGTATGTTATTTCTTACAATATTTAGGAGTATACCAAATACCAATGCAAAAGACAAATGGTATAAGTAAAACAATAAGCTAACCTCGTGTTATCAAAATGTGGCATCCTTTTTGCCTTCTTTCGTCTTGTGTTCTTTGAAATGACTTCTTTAATTATATCTTCTTAATTAATCTTCTCCAAGGCATCATTTTCAAGGGCTATTGTCGCCAATCCATCGAATCTTTCATGTGTCATAGTAGAATGCACATAGAATACCAAGAATGCATGAGTGTTTCTATTTATGAACCAAAACAAAAATAATATCAATGCATTGGAACTCCATGACTTATAGGCTTGCCAGGAATTCAAGATAGTACACCGCAAAAATAAAAAGAATTCAAGATAGTAGTAGAACAGAAGAAGATAAAACCTTGAATTATAGGCTTGTTTTTTCCTTCTCGAATACTAAATTATAGGCTTGTCAGTTCTAAAAAAAACTAAATTATAGGCTTGTCAAAAACTCAGAGATAGATGAATTAATGGGGTAGCCGATCCCTTGCCGCAGGGGCACCGATTACTCCTTCAACCTGCTAGCCTTCTCCCTTCTGTTCGTCTGCGGGTGCGAGGGTGTCGTCGGGACCGGCGCCTCCAATTCCTGTGCCGTTGTGATGCCGCCGTGCTGCGTGCCGCCTGACAGCCCTATGACCTAGCCGATCTGACTGCCAAAGTGAAAGATCCCAAGCCGCCCAGGATACGTATACACATACGTGCGCTTCCGTTTGTCTTTCGATCGACCGACTTCCGGATGATGGACTAGCGATTAGCGGGAGCTGACCAGCCCCAAGAGGCCCAAACTGTGAGCTTCAGCGACCAGGCAGACGTAGGCCCAAAACTAAAAGGTGCACGTTTCAGACTAGTACATAAATTTGGACCCAAATTGGGGGGCCCTGACTTTTTGGGGCCCTGTGCGAGCGCACAGCTCGCACAGGCCTGTAGACGGCCCTGGACTCTATCACTCTTGGGAGAACGGGGAAGGAAGAGGCAGTGCGTGTGTATCGGGCCGAAAGTGGCGCTGTAGGCCCATGACGCCACACGTGCGAACCAGCTCCCAGAGCCCTTCCTCTGGTTTTTTTTTTGTGGTTTTTATTAGTACAGTACTATTTTTTCAAAATAGGCACGTGCTGCATTCGTTGAAACACGCAGCAAGCTAGTATTTCTTTTTGGGTCTGTCTATGTTACATCTAGATGTGATATTATCTAAGTATGATGTCATGTGTTTTGTAATCATCCCTGCTGGACTTTTTTGTTGTTTGTCTGTTTTTTAGCCTTTTCCGCTTTTGTGTGCTGTCAGGTTGAACACATGCGGGCTGCCTGGTCAGCGCTAGCTAGCTCGGCTCCCTCGCTGGCCTTGACTTGATTGATACTGTACTAGTCTGCATGGATGAGAAGCAGCCCTATTGTGTATAAAGCACGTACCCTTCAGTTTTTTTTTTTGCAAAGTGCCCTCCAGCTTGTCCCTAGGTTGACGTCTTTTAGGTCAATTTACCCCATCCGCAAAACATGAAAAAAGTTTATGATTTCTTTTTAAGAATTTGAAATAAAAATAGTGGTAGCTTAAAAAGTGTTCATCAATTCAAAAAAGGTCAGAAATTAGAAAAATATATTCGCGATATAAAAGATGTTCAAGAATTTGAAAAATGTTCGCTAACTTCAAAAGTTTTCACCAATTCAATACATATTGGTGAATTAAAATGATATTCATGGACTTGTTAAATTTTCATGATTTTCTAAAAATATTCATGAATAAAAGAAATGTTCAAGAATTCAAAAAAAAGGTCATGAATTTAAAAAATGTACATTGGGACAAAAAAATGGTCGAACCTAGTTGCGAGTTGATGGTGGACTTGAAATTGGGTAACAAAATGTCGGGGCCAGTTGCCAGTCAAGGATGGACTTGCAACTGGGGCAAATAAAAGGGTCAATGGCCGAGTTGCATGTCAATGATGGACTTTTAACTAGGATGAAAAATTGATTATAGCCCAGTTGCGAGTCAAGAGTGGACTTGTAACTGGGACAACTACACAAAACAACAATACCAGTTGCGAGTCGAGGATGGACTTGCAGCTGGGACAACTACACAAAACTACGCTAGGAGTTGCGAGTCGATGGTGAACTTGCAACTAGTACAACAACAAATCTATATGCCTAGTTGCGAGTCGAAGGTGGACTTGCAACTGGGACAACTACGAAACTACAAGCCTAGTTGCGAGTCAAGGGAGGACTTGCAACTGGGGATGAAAACAAACTATGGGTTTAGTTGCAGGCTTAGTTGTGAGTGCAAACTTATAACAAGGACAACTACACAAAAACTACGATACTATTTGCGAGTCAAGGGTGGAGTCACAACTGGACAAGGAGAAAATACGAGCCCAGTTGCGAGTCGAGCGCGGACTTGCAGCTGGGATGCAAAATAAAACAACCGGCCAGTTGCGAGTCAAGGGTAGACTTGTAACTGGGACAATAAAAACATAGACTTCAGTTGCCAGTCGAGGGTGGGCTTGCAACTCGAAAAACTATGAACCCACTTGCGAGTCGATGATTGACTTGCAACTCGGATGAAACAATCTATGGGCCAGTTGCAAGTTAAGGGTGGACCTGCAACTGCGATGAAAGTGAAAATACATTTGGAGTTGTGAGTTAACAATGAGCTTGCAGATGGGATGAAACAAAAAATGGGCCCAATTGCGAGTGGATGATGGACTTGCGACTGGGATGAGAAATAAAACAACCCAGTTGCGAGTCAAG
Source organism: Triticum aestivum (assembly GCF_018294505.1). NCBI lineage: Eukaryota > Viridiplantae > Streptophyta > Magnoliopsida > Poales > Poaceae > Triticum > Triticum aestivum. Next base: position 516,804,819 of record NC_057808.1, on the reverse strand, counting down.
GGTAGACTTGTAACTGGGACAATAAAAACATAGACTTCAGTTGCAAGTCGAGGGTGGGCTTGCAACTCGAAAAACTATGAACCCACTTGCGAGTCGATGATTGACTTGCAACTGGAATGAAACAATCTATGGGCCAGCTGCGAGTTAAGGGTAGACCTGCAACTGCGATGAAAGTGAAAATACATTTGGAGTTGCGAGTTAACAATGAGCTTGCAGCTGGGATGAAACAAAAAATGAGCCCAGTTGCGAGTGGAGGATGGACTTGCAACTGGGATGAAAAACAAAAACATAGGCTTCAGTTGCAAGTCGATGGCGGGCTTGCAACTCGGATAACTATGAGCCCACTTGCGAGTCAACAACAGACTTGCAACTGGTACAACTACTAAATCATGTGCTCAGTTGCGAGTCAAGGGTCGACTTGCAACTGGGATGAAACGGTATACGAAATTGTACGTTTGAAAATTAGATGAGACAATGCCAAATCTCATCTCGACGAGGAATAACTTTTGTGAAATAGAGGACCATATACTAACACCGGCGCAAGCATAGGAGACAACGAGAATAAACGGCCACAAGAGCGACACCAAAAACCGGCCCAACAGTGCAAACACCATCACGAGACAAGGCACATGCATGTGAACAAAATAATTTTGCACAAAACATATATGTTTAATCGCGTGGTGAACAACTTAGGTGTGACATAGCTAAAAACATCTAGATGGGAATTAGCTAATCCGAAAAAAATAAAAATAGAGATATCTAAAATAGATGTGAAAACAAAAAACAAAATCATGAATTTAAAAAATGGAAAAACAAAAACAGAAAACAATCTGGTCCTCGAATTGCGTGTCAAGAATGGACTCGCACCGAGGACAAAAACTGATCAAGCCCAGTTACGTATCAAGCTCAAGCCAAAGCCTATCTCTCCACGGAGCTTGTCTCTTCGACATTGAACTTGAAAGTAAATAGAAATACATAGCGACAAGCAATAGAGCATGTCACCTCCACTTTTACAACACATGTCAGAAGAAATGGAGCTCAAGCAAACAAAGACCTGACAAGTGAACAAACAAAACATGGTGACATAGGAATACATCGGCCGCCAACATGAGATCCAGAGTGTGCAGAAAAATTAAAACAATAAAGTCCAACAAACAACATCTAGTATGCGTGAAATTAGAAATTTGATCACGTGGTCTCGCTTAGGATATTATTTGGGCGATAGAAAAAAGACAAATAAAATATAATAAATGAAATGTTTTTTAACCTGAATACAAAATGAAATGTTGGTACAAGGAGATAGTGCAACTGCATGGTGCTTAAAAATGTAACAGAAATGGGAGACTAGAGAGTCAATCCATTCATGTGTTTTGAGTTAACCACAAAAGGATCAAGACACGTGGATTCGTGGCACTCTCGTGACAAACCCTCGTACAGCTGTGTGAGTCTTTTTTTTCTAAGGATCAACAGTCGCATGAGTCAAACAAGAAAAGACAAACAAAACACAACCGGCCCATCTAACAATTCCTGCTGGGCCTCGCTACTAATAACACCGCGAACCAGAACGCACCGCGACAAGCGACAAGCCAGGCGATCGACCAGAAACACAAATCTTAGCACGTGAAAATCCAACGGTAGACAAGTTAGATGTGATATTTGCTATTTCACATTGTTTCATCGAGAGCAAGCTAGTATCTTGTTGTCACTAACTCGTATACAAGATGTTGTACGATACTGAACAGATACATCAGGTGATATTTTAGTTCAGTTTTTTTTTGCTTGATGTGGAGGAGTTCCGACGCAAGGTGTCGTCATCTCGAAGGAGAGGAGGGAGCTGCCGCAATGGACTGGCGACGAGCGGGTGCGGGAGATCGAGAGCATCTCCAACAGGCGCCGAACGCGCCGCGCGCTAAAAACTGCTTTGCCGCGCGCCCATCGCCTGGTTTGGCGCGGCGCGCAGCGCTGGCTCCAGCAGCCGCGCTAAAAAGCAGCGCGCGCAGCTCCAGCAGTGCGCGCTCATTCTACAACTTTTTTTTTATAAAAATTGCATAGATAAAAAACGATACAAAGGTATTTTACATAGGTGCAACTAGATAGATAGTTCGAAAGCATAGATAGGTAGAACTACGGTGCAACTAGATAGAAACTACTACGGCATACATAGATAGAAACTACTCCAAGTCGCTACCATCATCATCATCATCATCCTCGTCAGTGTTGTCCGAGGTATCGAGCCACATGTTGTCCCAACGTTCATCGTCTGACGTGAAGATCGACCTCCCACCTGCTGCAACGATATCGCACTACGCATTCGCCGATGCCTTCCGCCAACGCCGGTCCGCCTGCTCCGCGCGGCGCCTTGCCGTCCTCTCCGCCCAGTAGGCACGCTCGTCGGCGACGTCCTCCGGGTGGCGACGGCGCCACTCCGCCATGGCTCGCTCGTCCTCCTCGGCGATGAGGAGGCGGCGCTGCCGCCGAGCGTGGTCGGCACGGTCCATGTCGGTGATGAGACGCAGCGGAGGGGCGACGCGCTGCGCCTGCTCGCGCGTGAAGACGTCCCGGAAGTTCATCTGCGACCGGGGCCTCTCCAAGCGCCACGCCGCCGCGTCGTACGCGCGGGCCGCCTCGTACGCACTCCGGAACGACCCGAGGCCGAGCCGGACGTCGCCGGACCGGATCTCGGCGGAGTACCAGCCGTTGGGGCCCTCGCGGACGCCGCGGTAACCCGAAGAACCCCGGCGGCGCGGCGGCATGGTGGCGCGGTGGTGGCACGGAAAGCGGCGAAGCGGCGAGGTTGCGAGGGGAGGGCGCGTGGCTGTGTTCTGTGCGCGTGGCGAGCGCGAGATTTTATAGGCGCGCGAAGCGGCGCGCCAAATCTACCGCGTCGCGTGCCGCTTTCTCCCGCGCGCGGTAAGTTCCGGCCACTGCTGGAGCGCGCGGAACCAGCCGGCGCGCGCTAAAACCAAACTGTACCGCGCGGGCGCGCCTTTTGCCGCGCCTGTTGGAGATGCTATGAGGAAAGAGAGGGGTCCCAAGGAGCCCAAACCATACGGTTTCGTCTACAGGGACACATATCAGGTCCATGGCGTCGCATGCGGTATCTTGGGAAGGTAAGGGGGAAGGCATGATCCAGATATGGATGTAAACTCGCCATCGTCGGTGACGACGATCGTCATCGTGCAACTACCGTCACCTCCCTGTCCAGTCAAGCCACTACAGGTCTATGCCCAGCTGTGGGTATTCATCGTGGAGAAAGACCTCGACAGCTACAGACACTAATTGGAGGTGTACCCCCAACATTTCACTGAAAGTCAGTTTTCAATCACGGGATCGCCAGATGGGGTTTGCATTCCAACCTGCTTGACCTATGCAAGTGCACCTGAAGTACTGAACTATGAACTTTAGCAACGGATATAGCAAGCAGCTACTGAAGATGCAATTTCACAGCGTCCAATACATGCAGAGTTCAGGTTCAAGTCCGCACCATACTATGAATCCAGCACACAGTACACAAAGCAGACGTACAGAACGTAGCTAAGAGACCGAACATAACTTGTTTGCAAGCACTACATTATTATCTTCATCACAGGACATACCAAAAACAAGGAGGTCATGGAGAAACATATCCATGGAAAATTATTCGGCTGGTGCTTCTTGCTGGACCGACATTCAGCTTCTCTTGTTGGCGTAGTCATCTTCATCCTTGCTGAAGTCGTCGTCAAGAAAGTCATCCTGGCCCTCGCTTCTCTTGGTGTCCGCGTCACCCTCCCCAGCACCATCCTAGCAACAAGGATGAAATAAGGTGCAAACTAAATCATTACGGTAGAAGCCATGAATGAACCTGGCAACAAACATCTCTGCCAGACAAATGAAGTGCTAAATCAAATTAGAAACGGGGCAAAGGATTAGTAGGCTCGCACGAAGTAGAGGAGGAGAGATTTTCCTCAGAGGGAAAAGGAGATGAAGGTGAATGAGTAGTAACAGACATCAACCACCATGCATGGACTGGGAAGTGAAAAGGTAGAGCCTGCGGAGGAAGAGTTGAGGGTGAGTGGAGGCCACGGACACCGAGATAGATATGCAGTAGAGACGATGGGATGAAGGACGGCGGCGGAGGCGCAACGCCAAGGAACAGCGGGGCAGCTCGGCCGGGGATGGCGGTGGCGATAGAAAACCTGGACGACCTGGCCTGAAGCCCTGAACGTAGGAATCAGGATGGGAAAACAGCGGTGCTACACTTACCGAAATTTTCTACAGAAAACACTTACGGGGCTGAGGTGGACGCGGAAGGATTAATCACGGGCCGGTCCCCACATTTAAATGCAGGGGAGGCGATATAACTGGCCATCTGTCTGGCCGGGCTGGGCCTACCAAAGCCCTATGCAAAAAACCCAGGCTTGAGCCCAGCCTAACACACTAAAAGCCTGTCGGGCCTCGGGCCGGGCCTCTTCATTAACGCGTGAATATGACGGGCCCGGGCCCAGCCCGGCCCGGCCATCGGGCTTGAAATCTAGGCCCGAGCCCGGCCTGTGGATAAGGTCGGGCCGAGCCGGGTCGAGCTTTTTCGGGCTGACCGGGCCGGGCTGCCCATGGCCAGGTATAGAGGCGATCGATTGCATTGGCATAGGTCGTCTCGTAACTTCCTTCCGTAACTCCAGCCCCGTAAGTGTAGCATTTTTGGGATGGGAAATCTTTGCACGTTCGACTGGACTGGCCCTTTGATCTTACGGCCCAATCATGGGCAGAAACCGTAACTCATCTTGCGGAGCAGGGGCCCGCTAAACGGTGCCTCGAGCGTGCGGTACATAATTAGCGTAAACAATTTGGGAGGCTAGGCTACGAGGAAATCCTGCGCGTTGGAACAGTGATCCGAAGGTTGCGAGATCTAAATTGCTGTGGAGGCTCGTAGGCATAGTTACGTTATACTGTTTAGTACTTCCTCTGTCCGAAAATACTTGTCATCAAAATGGATAAAAGGAGATGTATCTCGAACTAAAATACGTCTAGATACATTCCCTTTTATCCATTTTGATGACAAGTATTTCCGGACGGATGAAATACTAACTAATAGCAATCAGAATGGGATATGGAACTCTTCTATATTTCACAGATGATGATGTTAACAAAGTATTGGGTACCACATTCTCGGGAAAGGAGTTGTGAAATTTCTTCCGCGGAAGAAATCAGTGACATCAAAAATATCATATGCATCTGACTGAAAGTCCTGGAGTTTTAAAAAATCAACCACGGTCTACTCGTTGTTATTCTAACCAAGAATCATGAAGCCTTCAAGACTGCATTCATTCTGCTATTGGTGACAAAATTTCTTGCGCACCAAACTTTACTAAACAATATATGTCTAAGATATTTATTGACTCTCAAGAATTCGGGTGACATCCCAAATTGGAAATGGGTGAGGTATGTCATGAACGACATTATATCAGCCCGGGCATTGGACAACAAGCTCAGTGATGAGACAAAAGCCACATACATACAAAGATGTGTCATCTTTCTGCAGGTATCTACATTGCATAATGAATCTAAGTTTGCAAAAACAGCTTGCATATAATTTCAGCTATGAATTACATTCTAATTTCAGGTGTTCTATTTGGACAACTTGGAATTGAGTCCACTAAGTCTCAAGCAGTATTGCTTCTCATGAATCATGGCCTATGATCAACATGCATTAAAAGTAAGGATGAATATGGACCTCAAAGAGAAGAATCCGTACAAGCCAACCCAGTTCGGGTTGATGAATATTTGAGGTCCATATTCATTCTTACTTTTAATGCATGTTTATCATACGCAATCCTTACTTTTAATTCATGGGAAGCAATCATGCTTGAGACTTAGTGGACCCGATTTCAAGTTGTACAAGTAGAATACCTAACATACAATGTAATTAATACCTGAAATTATATGCAACTTATTTGTGCAAATTCTGATTTATTATGCAATGTATATACCTGCAGAAAGATGACACATCCTTGTATGTATGTGGCTTTTGTCTCATCAATGTGTTTGTTGACCGATGACCGGGTTGTTGATATAATTTCGTTGATGACATACCTCGCCCAGTTCCAATTCGGAATATCATCCAAATTCTTCAGAGCCATAAAATATCTTGGACATATATTGTCCAATAAAGTTTGGGGCGCAAGGAATTTTGTCATCAAAAGCAGAATGAATGCGGTCTTGAAGGCAGCAATGTCGTCATCTTGTGTTTCATAATTCTTGGTTACGATAATAACGTGTAGACTGCGGTTGATTTTTTTAAACTCCGGAACTTTCAATCGGATGCATATTGTATTTTTTATGTCACTGATTTCTTCCGTAGAAGGAATTTACAACTCCTTTCCCAAGAATCGGGTCCAATACTTTGTTAACATCATCACCTGTGAAGCCATCTCCCATTCTGATTGTTATATCTTGAATGGATAATCTAGATAGAAGGGCGTGGCTAAAATCATGAGTATTTGTGATATCTAGTAGTTTTAAGATTCCATCAAACTTCATTTTAGTGACTAAGCATTTCTTTTCTTTGTTAAATTCTTTTACAATGGACGAAATGGAAATAGGTTTGCATCTACAAATGGAGGTTATATATTTAACAGGATAACATGAAGTGATGATGACCTGATCAGTGGCTCCATGAAATCTTCATCGTCGCGGTCTGCACGGGCAACCTTTTTGCGATGACCAACCCTAGTAATTTTCTTCCTTCTTGCAGTAGGACACTTATGTAACCTGGCATGGAGATACCTGCAGTTGGGAAAGAAATAGAAAAAACGGCATGCGAGCGCGATTGGCGACCATGACGGTGGCAATGGCGGCCATGGCCAAGATGAACGATGGAGGGATGATCACCTGAGTATGATCGTGTAGTAGATGGACGATAGAGAGATGATTAGCTAGGTATGCTCATGTAGAAGATGAACGAGGGAGAGGTGAATCACCTGGATATGCTCGTGTACAAGATGAACGAGGGGGGGTGCTGACGTGATGGAGTGCCTAAATATTAGGTAGGTATGCAATACCTGATGGAGTTCCTAAATTTGGTCTAGGTTTAATTGCTCAGCCAGATTATGTCAAGTACGTCGGCGCTATTTTTAGGTGTTCATCGTGAGCTTCTATAGCCTTCACGAAACCCTACACCAGGAGATTACTAAATATTAGTCCAGATTTTTCTGGGCGGGTGATGAGGACAAGCAAAATTACCACGTGGTGCGTTGGATGGACATCTGCAAGCCCAAGGACTAGGGTGGACTTGGTATTATTTCCTCCAAGCGCATGAACATCGCTCTGCTCAAGCGATGGCTCTCGCATGTTGAGAAGGAGAGGATGGTCTATGGATGGACCTTATTAGAGCCAAGTACTTGCGTGGACAAACGCTTGCTTTCTGCCAGAGAACGGCGAGCTCCCAGTTCTGGCAGTTGATAACCCAGTTACTCCTGGTCCTTCAAATCGGTTCCTTGATTGCGGTGGGCTCGGGGTTGTCCACCTTATTCTGGTTCGACAGGTGGGCAACACCCCCTTTACAGCCCATTTTCCAGGGCTGTTTGCCATTGTGGTTGAGCCACTTATCTTGGTGTAGGCGGCCCGTATTGACTTAGGACGCCTCGCCTTCCGGCGGCCATTTGGCCCCCTGGATCAGGACGTTTGTATTGCACTTCTAGAGTGTGTTGCCCTTCACCCTTCGGATGTCGACCAGACCCAGGACCGTACCTCCTGGCACCTGGAACCTTCCGGCCACTTCTCGACTAAGTCTCTATACTAGGCCATCGTTGCTTCCCCCGGTTCGGAGCCGCTGACTCAAACTTGGGATATTCGGCTCCCACTTAAGATGATGTTCCTTTGGCAATGGATTTGTGTGCGTCTGCCCTCTAGAGTAGAGGTGCTTAAGCGCAATGGCCCTGGTGATGGTTTGTGCCCGTTATGCGGAACAGTAGAGAATTCCAACCATATCTTCTTTACCTAGGTAACTGCGCAATTCCTCTAGAGCTACTTTCGAGAGGTGGGGGTGCCTAGTGTAACATCAATTTCCCCGACCTATTCGCAGAACTTCAGACTACTGCGTTGAGGCTCCGCCACATTAGGTGGTTGTGCATTGGGATTCTGGCATGGATATTTTGGATGATCCGTAATAAGCTCGTGATTCAGCATACTCCTCTTCGACAACCTTCTGACGCAATCTATAAAATGTGTGGTTACTTGCAGCTTTGGCGGTTGCTTCGCCGGGCGTCGGACCGAGACGTCGTCGACATCCTCCTTGCAGATCTTCGGACGTTGGCTCGTCGTGTGTCGCCTCCGCTTCCCCCTCCAACTCCCGAGCCAGATTAGATTTTGTGGCCGTGGTGTGGTCGTGGCGTGGTTGTGGACGCCTTCTCACCACCTTGTTCTCTTTTGTTTTCTTTAGGCCTTGTTGAGTTCTGCCCTCAGAACCCTCCTGCACTTTGCGGCTTGCAGCCTGTTTTGTGTGTTCGTGTGGCATGTGTTTCGTACTCTATGTGACTTGCTAGCTCGGCGGTTTGCTTTATATATAAAGCGTGGCGAAAGGCTTTTTCGGTAATGTAAATTATGTGTCCAATTTCAGCTTAGAAGTTTATTTAAATCGAATTTATGATTATCCAAATTTGACTTTTACTTCGTTAAATTTATGGGATCGGCTAGAAGCGGCCAAAACTTAGTGGAGTAAATATACTCCACTAAAGTTTACTTGGCCAGATACTCCTCGGTATTTTAGGGATCGGCTAGAGTTGCTCTTATGTTGGCCTTTTCATGTGTAAATCAAGTTTAATCTAAAGATCTTTATGAGAAATAACAAAAAAAAAGAAATGCAATCCGAAGGTTACTGCTAGCATACCGGGGAGGCGGAGCCTCTCAATGAGAAATATCAAGCAAAGTAGTGCCTTCAGTGAGAGCGGCTAAATGGCTCCTGAGCTCATCTACTCCTACGCATGAACAGTACAAAATAAAAAGAAATACTATAAAAATTCAAAACATTCCAAAAAGAAATTGCATGCAAGATGGTCTAAATCGTGAGGTTCATGCCAAATTTCAGCTTATTTGGATATATGAGCAGCTCTCAACAAAAAATAAAAATTAGGGTTTGTGAAAAAGTATACTGTTTTGCACTGTTAGGGACAGATTTTGTTATTTTTGCTGAGAGCAGTTCAGATGTGCAAATGAGTTAAAATTTGGCATGGACCTCACGCATTAAAATATATTTCACGCAAAAAAAATTCTGGAATATTTTGAATTGGTTTAGTATTTGTTTTAATTTTACTGCTCACCGAGATCAGATGAGCTCGGGAGCCGAAATGGATATACGCTTCATCAATTTAATACTACCTATATTCAGAAATATAAGATGTTTTCGGGAAAATACAATCTGACTTTTTTGGTGTGTTAAATATTTTTCAAATCTGATTTCTTGTCGCACGACCTTCACAACAATTTCAATTGGCAACTCCTTTAGCATGAATATGGTAGGTGACATGTGCTTAGTAGTGCCTTCATCGGCTTAACATGGTTTCTCTGCACAAAATGAAATGATTCTCTCACGAAAAAGGTGTGAATAAGAAACCAATTATACCTGGTCGTCTTTTCCTTTATATAAAGGGTCCTGCTAGGCTGCTTCACTGCAAGATGTATGAGTCTCTACCTACTCTCTACGAGTCACAAAGTAACCTATACTAGTTTGGGATATCAGAAGATAACTGCATGGCCATAGATGTCGATATCAGTTTAATGAGCTCCTTATTCTGGCATCACAGAGTAGTCGACTTTTAGCATTTCCCAGTTTCAGTGAACTCCGTATCTAGGGTCTCAATACCAAATCCACGATAGGCGGAAAAACAAAGATGTGTTTCCTGACAGCAGGAGTTCAAGGAAGTGCAAAGGTGTCAAGATCAATTGAAGCTCTAGTAGATAATTATGCTGTTGTTTATCCTCCCAAAGCAGCAATGAAACGAGGAGGCTGGACCCCTCCACCTACTTGTTATGTTAAACTAAACGTTGATGTTTCTTTTGACTATGCGGGGCAACTGATACATAGCATTGCTCTAGAATAAATATCAGGTGTCTGTGTGACAAAGCATGTTAAGAAAAGTGCCCATGAATACATAAATACCGTCCCAATCTTGCTTTCATATGAAAATGGTGAAGGATTAAGGAAAGAGAAATATAGTACCCCAAGGCCCAAGTTGCCAACGTGAGCTTAAATCTAAGCGATGTCATAGTGTAATTAACTAACATCATCTTGAGTTGCTCTCTCTCTCGAACTGTGTGTATGTTGGTTGCTGAATGGATTATTTGACCTGCGCTAGCTATGAATGCCCAATCTGCAACCTCCTCCCAGGATTGGTGGAATGACCGGACATGCCATTTGGATTCGGATCTTGTCACCACTGCCATATACTGGAACATTTGGAAGGAGCGGAATCACAGAGTATTTCAGAACAGTCACCTTGCTGAAGTCCAAGTGCTCCACCTTATCTAGCAAGGCATCTCTCAACCAGCGTTATCCTTGCACTGGCTATCGGACATTGAGAATGCACCAGAACCTGAACCTGAATCGGATTGAGGGCTAGCTTTGGGCCTTTCTTCTCCTCTATTTCTATTTACTTTTGTTTTGTAACATCTCCATGTTACAAGGAGCATGTCTCTGTACTGTTTTCTCCTACTTAATATATAGGCACGCAATGCTGCCAATTCCTCAAAAAACATTCATAATGTGAGATGTTAAAACAATATAAATAGCAAAATACAAACTGCGTGACATTTAAGCTTATAACAAACATCGCCAGACCCCCCCCCCCCCCCCCCCCCCCCCCCCTCCAAAAAAAAGAACATCAGGTATGGATTTTTGGCAAAAGAATTACTTGTTCAGGTACCCGCAAAAAAAAATACTTGTTCAGGTAACTTTTCATGGCTTACTGTTCACAAGCTCGAAGTTCAGTATTACAAAATATGTTCCAGAGGGAGCTTCAGCAACACACCGAACAAGATGTCATATCAAAATAGGAACATTTCAAGCTATTGACATGTTATAAACGGTGCACGATAAAGATGAACTGATAAAACCAGTAAAAGGTATAGTCGCTGAAGGCATTGCTGAACTAATTCATTATAGGTAGTTAGGTACACAGTACATCATTCCCACCCAGCCAACATAGGCGGGCGGCACCAAAATAATACTTTGACCAAATCGTCTTTCTTTGTACCTCAGTGTATGATCACATTAATTTAGCAAGAGGAAATGGAAAATTAACTGGCATACATACAGAGAGCAGCAATATTCAGCTAGTATTTTTCATCACTATCCACACCTATCTACAGACAAGTAGAAATTCAGACATGATATCATCTGATGATTCATAGATTACTCTCAGCTGCTGGAGGCACCATCAAAGCTAGCTGAAACTAGTTGCTAATCTTGATTTTCAAGGAGGCCTCCTCGTCTAGCTCCTTGTCACCTCCCTGATGGCCTTGGACAGGTCCTCCACTGCCTTCACGCTGCCCACCAAACTGAGTGACTGCAACTTGCCATCGTAGAACCTTGACAGGCCTCCCCTGGAAGTTGGGCCATGATGCTGGACATATAGTACATTTGTCGTGGATGCCCATCCTCATCATCGTCCGAGCCCACCGCTAGCTCAGCTACGGCAATTCGGCTGAAGAACCATCAGCGCCGGAGCCAGAGAAGATAGGAATGGAACACAGACCATCCATGACCATCCTATGTAGCTTGCTGTGCTACACAAGGCAGTAGAGAAAACCTTCCATTCCATCTTCGTTTCCTTCTACTAGTTTGTACTTCCATATACAAACAACAAAGTGGAATAAGACGGGGTATATTCCAATCTACTGGATTGGAGCACAAGTACAAGTGAAGCAAAGGAATGGAACAAGCAGCAAGATAAGTTCCCGGTACAAAATTTCTGAGCCGGATAATTTGTTGCATTCCAGTTAATCTAGCATAGTTTCTTTGTTGTCTTCACCAATCACCATGTAGTGGAGAGAGGCATGCAACAAAATATGTAATGAGATTAATGGCCAAAGAAGATCACTGCAAGGCGTAAGGATATGAGCTAACCCAGTAAGGACAGTTATGCCAAGCAACATCAATTTTACTCGCTAGTTCAAAAGCAAGGAAAGCTATGAACAAAACAGTTCATCAACCTTATTATTTTGGTAATTTGGCATGTTCATGACAGAAACAAATCGAGCATAGTTTCCTACAGGAAGCACTAAAAAGACTTATATTTAGGAACGGAGGGAGTAACACACAAACGGGAGCATACATTTTCATTTCTAACACTGCATTCTCCATCATTATACTCAAATAAAATTTATATATATACCCAAGGGGTACTGTGCAACAACTCTAGCTTATTAATTTATAAGTGATCCTAGTTCAGGTGATATGTCCTACAAGGAAATACATGCTTGGTTCAATCAAGAGATTAAACCTACATGGGCATTCATACAAGAATAAATGCTCAATAGCATGCTTATCTTCCTAGTGTGCTTTGATTTTTCCTTCACTAATGATGTATCTAACGACTTAACGAGTACATTCAGGTCCTCAATCACACCTGGAAAAAATGTGGTATAAAGAACACAAAATAAATAAGAATGCAACAGGTGAAGTTAATCTCACAATAGTCAAATGGCAATTTATTATATAAACCTCTAGAAAGTCAAGAAAATATACTTGTAGTCTAAGTTAAAATTCTACAAGTGATGACAAAATGGGAAACAAAAAAGAATTGCAGAACCCAGCCCATATTTTCCTTTCTTTGATTTTTTTTTCAAGGAAAGAGATGGGTCCAAGGACACATCCATGGCGTCGCATGCGGGAGAAGGCATGATCCAAATATGGATGTAAACTCGCCATCGTCGGTGACGATCGTCATCGTGCAACGACCGTCACCTCCCTGCAAAGTCAAGCCACTCCAGGTCTGCCCAGCTGTGGGTATTCATCGTGGAGAAAGACCTCGACAGCTACAGACACCAATTAGAGGTGTACCCCCAACATATCACTGAAAGTCAGTTTTCAATCAAGGGGATCGCCAGAGGGGTTTGCATTCCAGCCTCCTTGCCCTATGCAAGTGCACCTGAAGTTCTGAACTATCAACTATAGCGAACTGATATAACAAGCAGCTACTGAAGATGCAATTTCACAGCATCCAATACATGCAGAGTTCAGGTTCAAGTTCGCATGAATCCAGCACACAGTACACAAAACAGACGTACAGAACGTAGCTAAGAGACCGAACATAACTTGTTTGCAAGCACTACATTATTATCTTCATCACAGGACATACCAAAAACAAGGCGGTCATGGAGAACACATCCATGGAAAATTATTCGGCTAGTGCTTCTTGCTGGACCGACATTCAGCTTCTCTTGTTGGCGTAGTCATCTTCATCCTTGCTGAAGTCGTCGTCAAGCAAGTCGTCCTGTCCCTCGCTTCTCTTGGTGTCTGCGTCAACCAAGCCAGCGTCCTCCCCAGCACCATCCTCCTTACCACCAACATCGAATTTGAGATCCTTCAGCAGGTCATCGAGCTTACCAGGGGGCAGATCGACAGGGGTATCGTTTGCGTAGCTGTCGTTGCCTGCGCCATAGTTTCCACCTCCAAATGCAGGAGGTGCTCCACCCCCTTGATTCAGGCTATTGCCGCCATAGTTGTTGGCAGGAGCAGCATTGTATCCACCACCACCAACCCCTGTGAAACCAGCATCACCCCCATAGCCACCTTGCCCGCCTTGAGGGGCACCATAGTTCCCCCCACTGTTGTACCCTGAATTATAACTGCCACCACTGTTGTATCCACCACCTCTGCCTCCACCTCCATATCCACCACCTCCGCTGTAGCCTCCACCACCACCACAGGAACCTCCACCGTAACCACCGTCACCGCCGCCATAGCCGCCACCGCCGCCGCCGCCATAGCCACCCCCACCACCAAAACTTGGACGACTACCACGGTCATGAGCATAGCTCACCCTCACTATCCGACCCTGCAAATCCTGGTACAGCAAAAGGAAAGATGTTAGAAAATGAACCAGCAGACTAGGATTATAGAAGACTGATCAAGATAATAACAAACAATCAGATGGATATCACAGAAGCCACCGAGCACAAAAAGAAACGAGCTGCATAACCAGTGTACAATTTAAAAAGACTGATTCAGCTGATAGCACAAATTAACCTCAACAGGATCACATGTCAGCCTCCAGGAAGAAAAATACAACACAAAAGAAAAACACACCAGAGTGTGCATGAGAAAAGAATAATAAATCAAACAGAACAGTAATATATCCATTGCGCAAGTAAGCTGAATAGTTAACACACAACCTCTATGAGACCAAAAATTATACTAATGTTTGAAGTCCAATCTTAAACTAACTAAACGCTACAGCATATAGGACCAGATGATGACAGGAACAGAACTACTATTCTCTGTTATAAAAGATGCAGACCGACTACCAACATGATACGACCAAAATGTTAGAGAAACATAGTCGTCTCTTGATCAAGTCGATGGTTTTATCCCATCACCCTAACCAACACAAATGGCTGGTTCACCACCCTCTCCTGCCTACCGTCCTCAACACTATACGCTCCTATTCAATATGCCTTGACAACATTCAGCACATATGACCAAATACTGTCCATTGCTGCCTTAATAGCAAGGCAACGCCATTCTGCATTCATCACATAAAAGCATGCCACATTCAAGCTGCATTAGCTTCATAGAATTTTTTAAGGAATACAACTGCAGAACTTCTGCTAAATTTTCAATCCTAAGAACAAGTTGCCAAGAGCTGACTGTCCGGCTGATGACACAGGCAATGGCTTGCCTCAATTAGGAAAACTGTGGTTTGTTGCTCAAGGGGCATAAAATTTTCAGACCATGAATCAACAGCTAGTAAGCTACTCCCTCCATTCCAAAATAGATGACTCAACTTTATACTAACTTTAGTACAAAGTTAGTACAAAGTTGGGTCATCTATTTTGGAACGGAGGGAGTACATAACAGTTGGAAATGACAGGGAAACATACTAGACGCAGTTACAGTTGCCAGCAAATTGTGCTAGTCCTAGATGTATTTGTGGCTTTGCCTCCCTGTAACTTAAAAGGACCACTGCACGAGCTGAGATACTACGAAGCATATTTCTGAATCATATTTTGATATCTAGTGCATCGACATATCAAAATATATTTGCTTATCTGGGAACGTAATCCCGGTGAATGCAAATAACAGGAAATATATACAGTAATTAGGTTCTGTAGTAATCAACCATGTTTAATTTCTCAAATAGCACAGTATGTTACTATATACAATTTAAAAAGATAAAAGCAGTCAGCTTTATTTCTTGGGTACACAATAACTGAAGTTTTTACCATAGCCTATTCACATGTCAAGTGTGAACATTATCTCCAAAAGCACTGATAAGTACAAAAATGCTAGCGCCCCTTTGATTCAGGAGTTTCATATGAATTTTGGAGGATTGTAATCATTCAAAACTTATCATGTGTGCTTGTTTGTAAGATTATAATCCATAGAAATTTTTCACAAGAATTCTTTTCATAGAAAAGATTCATTGACAAAAAAATCTCTTGCAAAGAATCTTATGTTTATTTACAGTCTAATCATGATATCTGACCCTACTGGATCCATGAAATGGCAACATTGCAGTGCTATCTCACAGCAGTTAGATCCATAAAACAACAAACTCCGACAAATTTCATCCTTAACTCGACACCAACCGGCTAGACGGTTGGACCAAAACTTTCACCAACATAATAACCAGTTTTATGGGAATAGCAGTCTGTTATAGACAGCAAATGTGAAGGTGGTGTCAATGTTATTCGGCAGCAAACCAATTTTTCCTGTATTACAATGCAATAGTGTAGAAATATGCTATTTTCAGATAAATATAACCTTTCCCATAGAACCAATCATGATCCCCAGACGTTATAAAAAGAGACAGCAAATAAATATTCCCAATCTCCAGCGACATAGCTAAAATATCTGATGTACTGGTGGTCATCAAGCCACTCCGTCAAGGCAAGTCGCGCGGCTAGAAGTGATAGCTGGGTGACCAGAGTTGGAAATGGTAAGGGTTGGGCCACTGGCACATCAACTAGGTCATTGGATGTGATACTCCCAATAAACACCACCCCCAGCTATCACTCACGACCACCCTACACTGATTCCTCTCATCACTACCCTGCCACTAACTCCCACGTCATTTCCCTCTTCTCCTACTTGACCTCCCTCACCGGTGAACACAAGTTGTTAAACTCCTGCCAACTAGACAATGAATAATCAACAGCTTGGTAGTGGGATTGTGGACTTCCAATTTCCCATGAAATAAACTAAAAATGATAGCTTGCTTTTGAGTTGACGCGTCACAATTAGTTATTTTGTTTATATTACACATAACAAGCTGTAAAAGTAATATGGTGCCAAGTATGCTTATGGTATAACTGAATTCCAATTTTCTATGACACCTCCATTATAACGTGAAACACAAAAAGAACTACTTATAGAAGCAAATGCATCTTCAACATACTGCGGTATATGAAACAATAAAACATCCAAGACCACAATGCATCATGGTTTTCAAGTCGCGACTCTTTTGGGGCAGCGACTCGGAAGAAGTCGAGCCTGCGTTGTGACTGACTCAGAGTCGCGAGTTGACACTAAGCTGAGTCGACCATATTTTTGCGACTCATAGACTAGTCGTCGACTAGTCGCGACTAGTCGAGCGACTCGAAATCCATGCAATGCATTCCCCTTAATTCGGATGAACCCTGGATTAGCTTGTGCTGAATCACGCAACCTTTCAATATTTAGTATGGCAATGCAGGTCATATTCTAGAACAGCACTACTTACGTATGTAGGTTAATAAATGGTATCCACACAAAAAACAAGAAACTCATAATTTTGCTTTGTGTTCAACCGCAACAAAAAACAAGTCTTTGTGTTACCACTTAGGGTTCCAGCAATTAAACTGTTACAGCCACAGGTCAGCAAGCGTATGAAAGACAAGGATAAGGCATTCACTCTTGTCTAACCAGTGACAGGACTCAATTACCCAACAAGGTAGAAATGCTCTGATGCTTAGTTTAGCCTTGGATATTTCAATGACCTGAACTGGTGCCTACTAAAATAATCTCTAACTCAAAGGAATTTAACCTGATCACCTAATTTTTATTGTTGTCAAGATAATCTATTAAATCACAAGACTTTAGCCTCCAAAAAAAAATACACCCTACGCATCATACAAGCAACAGTTAGATGATTCATGACACGGTACTAAACAATGCTTAGAACCGGAACAAGAAAAAAAAACATAGTATGAGGTTCATCAGCATCTGCCAAGTGCAAACAGTTTGACGAATAATGCACGACTCACCTTCCCATCCATTCCGGTGATGGCAGCTCCAGCCTCCTCCGCCGAAGTGTAGGTCACAAAACCAAACCCCCTTGACCTTCCAGATTCACGGTCCATGATCACCTTGGCTGAACAAATATGACAGAATTAGTCCACATACACAGGATCACATCTTATACATCCATGAGAAACGGTGGAAACAGGACAGGAACATACATTCCACGACTTGGCCGTAGTTGGAAAACGCATCCGCGAGGCTCTGGTCATCGGTGCCGTACGAGATGCCTGCAAGGACAGAACAAATTAGAGCGGTACAATCAAAGGGGAGGGCTTCCCCCGAACTAGGAAATATTGATCTCGAGGGGCGAAGGGAAGAGAAGAGCGGTAGGGAAGGGAGAACTCCGGCGAACCTCCGACGAAGACCTTGGAGGAGGACATGGACCGGACCGCCTGGAGCATCGCCGAGCCGGAGCCCGCGGACCGCTTGAGGGCATTCCCGACCTTCTGCAGGAACGCCATCCTTCCGAGACCCCTGCGAAATAGCCGCGGATTTCAGATTGGATTGGATTGCCGGCCGCGTCGTGGAGGTCAGCGGGGTTTAACCAGTCCCTGGATCTGGGCGGAGGCGAGCTCTTACCTCGAAATCTAATGGAGGAAGATTGTGGACGCGGTGGAGAGGGCGGGGACGGGATGTCGCGACGAGGAAGGGGAGAGCCGCGGTGGCGGCGATGAGAGGCGGAGGGGTTAGGGTTTGGGAGCGGGAGGGGGAGGGGGGCGGCGGGAGCCTGTAGGGCTTCAGGCGTACGGGGCCGGTGAATGGGGAGCGGCTCCGTTTTAGATTGGATTTTCCCTTTTTTTGCGGGCGATATTCTCCGGTCAAGAAGTAAATGAAAATTGTCCTTTGAAAAAGAAAGTAAATGATAATTGTAGTTTTCCTCCTCCTTTTTTTGCATGGATTGTAATTTTTCACCAAAGTCTTGGAATTTTTTGAATACTTGAAAGTAGTGTATGCATACCTAGAAATATATTTCTTTTCAAATTCATACTCCCACTGTCCCGAATTACTTGTAATAGAAATGGATAGAATTCGGAAATCCAACTCGGTGCCGAGGCTCATCTGCTCCCGTTCAAAAAAATCAAAATAAATACTAGAAAAATTCAAAAAAATCCAATTTTTTGTGGTAGATAATTTGATGCGTGAGATCCGTTCCAAATTTCAACTCATTTGGATATTTGAGTAGCTCTCGACAAAAAAGACAAATCGGGTCAGAACAGTGCATGAATAGTCCTGGCTATGGGCAGCCCGGCTCAACCCGGTCCGAAAAAGCCCGACCCAGCCCGGCCCGGGCCTAGGCCTAGTTTTGAGCCCGAAGGCCGGGCCCAAGCCCGCTGTTTTTGCGCTTTACTGAAGAGGCTCGGCTTTTGTAGTGGCGGGCCGGGCTTGGGCCTGAAAGTAGGCCCGGCGGCCGAGCTCGGGCCTGAGTTTTCTACCTCGAGCTTGGTCAGGCCCGGCTCGGTGGATGGCTAGGTATATGCGTGAACAGTAAACTTTTTTACAGACCCCGATTTTGTTTTTTTGCCGAAAGCTGTCCGGATGTCCAAATGAATTGAAATTTGGAGCGGAGCTAATGCATCAAATTATCTACCACACAAAAAAAGGGATATTTTTCAATTTTTCTAGTATTTTTTTTAAATACTGAGCGCGGGTGCAAATGAGTCCGGGAGCAGAAACTCCGCGTCCATAGAAATTGATGTATGTTAAACTAAAAATATGTCTGGATACATCCATTTTTACGACAAGTAATTCCGGACAAAGTGAGTAGTTCTCTTGCACATTTTACGTTAATAATTTGGATATGTGGAAGATCGAGATCAATCGACTAGGAAGAGTTGAATCGGAGATTGTCAAGATTGTTCTATCCCACGAGCCGTGTATATATCCCATGAAGCATCTTCGGTCTTATACGTGATTGCGTTTTCGTTGGTCTTCATGTCTTGTGTTTATATTGTATTCATACGCATACAGATATATTTGTCAATGACACATGTCGATGACATTGTGATGGGAAGTAGCGTACAAAGAATTAATATTTGAGAGTGTCTCCCTCAATAGACGAGCATCTTGTCGTTATTTTAGACATAAGTCTTCAACATAGTCTCCAAACAAATATATATGGCTAGATATGAACCACGTAGGTTGTACGGCTTGTGTTTTGTTTGTCAGTATCGTTTACTCCTACAGTTAGCAGTGTGCTCGTTTTATCATGGATTTAGTCTTGTATGCAACATTAGCAGCATGTTGATGCATCAGAACTGACTTCAAAATGTCCATTATGTTTTTCGCAACAGAAGTGCCATTATGTAATGACATCGGCTGCTTGAACAGAGAGTACACATATAGAAAAATTAATTAGTTTAATTTTCATGTAGTCGTCCAATCTTATGACAGAATCCGCCTACTGTGCATAAGGCCTTCCAAGTAATATATAAATGCTTAGAGCAGGTGCCTAGCACGTTAGTGGGCCTAGGAACAAAATTCACAATACATAGTTGTTTAGGTTATCGTTGTTAATATTCACTTTATCTACTGCCTCTATAAAAGCACGAAAGAGCATATCTAACTCATAATTTGAACCGTCTAATCACAAAATCTAAAGATCCAAACCCTGTCAATGTTGAGCACCAACCGTGTTGAGCGCACCACCGAGCCACTGGTCCCACCCATCAACCCCTAATCTCGTAACCCTTCATTCTCGCCGTAACGCCATCACCGAGTGCCTCACACACGTTGCCTCTCCATCCCCCATCGCACTCTTCCCTCGAGCCATCGGGTGGCCGGCACACGCTGCTCCTCTACTCCACCGCCTCTCCCACCTAGCCACCATCTTGTCCTACGAGAGGGTCACTGTCCTCTGCTCCGACATTGCTCTTCTATTCTGAGCTCCCAACCAGTGGCGGAGCTACAAAGAAAATTCTAGGCGGGCCAAGCTAAAAGAAAACACACACGCATAAAAATCAACTCAAGCAAAGGATGATGAGCTGCTGCTCAAAAGTCTTCCTAAACTTCATATGTAATCACATCATCTTTTTCTATTTAAAACCAAATCTATGCGTTGATTAGCCTTGTTGTCCATGGCAATTATGTAGTGATGTGCCTGTGCAGCAATGCTCATCCCCCAGCTGGCCGCTGCTAGCTGCCCACCTGGGGTATGGGCTCGAACCTGCTGCTCGTTGCGATGGTGGGACTGGCAGCTAGACCTTCACGGCTCCGGGCCACCTCTTTGTGGCCCTTCGCGCGGCTGTACGCGTGACTCATGCACTAGCATCGGTTAGCTACTCTGCACTCTGCTGGATGCGAAGGAGAGAAGCATGACGAGGTGGTGCTGCGAGCGAACCATGCAGTCGTGGGCTGGGTTGTAAGTAGTATATGTACGTATTACCTGCTGAGGCTGGGCGGGCCATGGCACGCTTTTGCCCTCACGAAGCTCCGCTGGTGCTCCCAACCCAAACCCCGTGTCAATGCCCGACCTAGCACCGCCGCTAAGGTCTTGCATGGAACCACATCTGTTGCCACCCAACCCCATTGAGGTACAGGCGGGAATCGTCTCCACAATGACTGAGAAGATGGGACACTGAAAGGATCGGTATGGTCGACTAGAAGGGTTAGAATAGTAGACTAACAATTTTTAAATTTGTTTGCAAATTTTAGGCTCGATAATAAAATAGGTTGTCTAGATATGCAACTAGGTGGACAATCTATATGACAAGCACAACAAACCACAAGTGCAAGCTAAAAGTAAACGCAAGATAATAATCCTACACAAAGTAAAGGATATAAGTACCCGCAAGTGGAGGCGATGATGTGTTTCTAAAGTTCCCTCCTTTGGGGGTGCGTCTTCATTTGAGGCAGTGGCGATTCTACTGGGCATGCTTTAACAGGCTCAAGCCTGCCCTCTGAAATTGAAAAACGAAAATTTAATACTAATTCCTAGTCCATCTCAGCCCACTGTCTGTGTCTAGCGTGTTGTTTACCCGTTCCAACCCTTGTACCGAGGAATTGAGCCTGCCCTTCATATTCATCCAAGATTCGCCACTGATTTGAGGGGTGTGGAGGCATGATGCTCCCCAATAGCCACAATGGTTCACCATATTCTCCTCACACCCTTGCACGATGCAAGGTGTCGTGAATCCACTAGCGGTGCCCTTGAAGGCGGCAACCGAAACCTTTACAAACAAGGTTGGGGAAATCGCCACAACTTAATTATAGTCTCCAAACACCACCATGAAGCTTCACCACAATGAAATGTGGCTCCGAGGTGAAATCTTCCGTCTAGGGTGACCAAATACCCAAGAGCAACAAGATCCACAAGAGAATGATGGGGGGGTCAAATTTCTTTGGTGGAAGTGTAGATCTAGGTCTCTTCCCTCAATCCCTAGCAAATCTACAAGTTTGGTTGGCTAGAGAAGGAGATCGGCAAGATAGAGCTTAGGGCATTAATGAAGGAGAGAGAGGGAAACATGAGGTCTATAGGTGGGAGGAGGAAGAACCTCCTCCTTAAATACCTCCACCAAAATGCAACCATCATGTGCAGAAAATGCACAAGGTGATACAACCACTCCGCAGAGCGGTACAACCTTCCAAGTCCCGTAGAACAATATGTAGGGTCCAAACGGTACAACCGTATCATACAGAAGGCGTTGCCGATGTTGGGAAACGTAGTAATTTCAAAAAAATTCCTACGCACATGCAAGATCATGGTGATGCATAGCAACAAGAGGGGAGAGTGTCGTCCACATACCCTCGTAGACCGTTAAGCGGAAGCGTTATGACAACGCGGTTGATGTAGTCGTACGTCTTCACGATCGACCGATCCTCAGTACCTTACGTACGGCACCTCCGTGTTCAGCACACGTTCAGCTCGGTGACGTCCCACGAACTCACGATCCAGTAGAGCTCGAGGGAGAGTTTCGTCAGCATGACGGCGTGGTGACGATGTTGATGAAGCTACCGTCGCAGGGCTTCGCCTAAGCACCGCTACGATATGACCGAGGTGGATTATGGTGGAGGGGGCACCGCACACGGCTGGGAGAGATCAATGATCAACTTGTGTGTTCTAGGGTGCCCCCTGCCCCCGTATATAAAGGAGCAAGGGGGGAGGCCGGCCGGCCCTGTAGGGCACGCCAGGAGGAGGAGTCCTCCTCCTAGTAGGAGTAGGACTCCCCTCTTTCCTACTCCTACTAGGAGGGGGAAAGGAAGGGGAGAAGGAGAAGGAAAGGGGGGTGCCCCCCCCTTCCTAGTCCAATTCGGACCAGAGGGGGAGAGGGCGTGCGGCCTGCCCTGGCCGGCCCCTCTCTCTCTCCACTAGGGCCCAACAAGGCCCAATAACCCCCGGGGGGTTCCGGTAACCCCTCCGGCACTCCGGTAAAATCCCTATTTCACCCGGAACTCTTCCGATGTCCAAATGTAGGCTTCTAATATATCAATCTTTATGTCTCGACCATTTCGAGACTCCTCGTCATGTCCGTGATCATATCCGGGACTCCGAACTACCTTCGGTACATCAAAACATATAAACTCATAATACCGATCATCACAGAACTTTAAGCGTGCAGACCCTACGGGTTCGAGAACTATGTAGACATGACCGAGACATGTTACCGGTCAATAACCAACAACGGAACCTGGATGCTCATATTGGTTCCTACATATTCTACGAAGATCTTTATCGGTCAAACCGCATAACAACATACGTTGTTCCCTTTGTCATCGGTATGTTACTTGCCCGAGATTCGATCGTCGGTATCTCAATACCTAGCTCAATCTCGTTACCGGCAAGTCTCTTTATTCGTTCCATAATGCATCATCCCACAACTAACTCATTAGTCACATTGCTTGCAAGGCTTATTGTGATGTGCGTTACCGGGAGGGCCTAGAGATACCTCTCCAACAATCGGAGTGACAAATCCTAATCTAGATCTATGCCAACTCAACAAGTACCATCGGAGACACCTGTAGAGCACCTTTATAATCACCCAGTTACGTTGTGACGTTTGGTAGCACACAAAGTGTTCCTCCGGTAATCGGGAGTTGCATAATCTCATAGTCACAGGAACATGTATAAGTCATGAAGAAAGCAATAGCAGTAAACTAAACGATCAAGTGCTAAGCTAACGGAATGGGTCAAGTCAATCACATCATTCTCCTAATGATGTGATCCCGTTAATCAAATGACAACTCATGTCTATGGCTAGGAAACTCAACCATCTTTGATCAACGAGCTAGTGAAGTAGAGGCATACTAGTGACACTATGTTTGTCTATGTATTCACACATGTATTATGTTTCCGGTTAATACAATTCTAGCATGAATAATAAACATTTATCATGATATGAGGAAATAAATAATAACTTTATTATTGCCTCTAGGGCATATTTCCTTCAGTCTCCCACTTGCACTAGAGTCAATAATCTAGATTACACAGTAATGATTCTAACACCCATGGAGTCTTGGTGCTGATCATGTTTTGCTCGTGGAAGAGGCTTAGTCAACGGGTCTGCAACATTCAGATTCGTATGTATCTTGCAAATCTCTATGTCTCCCACTTGGACTTGATCCCGGATGGAATTGAAGCGTCTTTTGATGTGCTTGGTCCTCTTGTGAAATCTGGATTCCTTTGCCAAGGCAATTGCACCAGTATTGTCACAAACGATTTTCATTGAACCCGATGCACTAGGTATGACACCTAGATCGAATATGAACTCCTTCATCCAGACTCCTTCATTTGCTGCTTCCGAAGCAGCTATGTACTCCGCTTCACACGTAGATCCCGCCACGACGCTTTGTTTAGAATTGCACCAACTGACAGCTCCACCGTTCAGTGTAAACACGTATCCGGTTTGCGATTTAGAATCGTCCGGATCAATGTCAAAGCTTGCATCGACGTAACCATTTACGACGAGCTCTTTGTCACCTCCATAAACGAGAAACATATCCTTAGTTTTTCAGGTATTTCAGGATGTTCTTGACCGCTGTCCAGTGATCCACTCCTGGATTACTTTGGTACCTCCCTACTAAGCTAATAACAAGGCACACATCAGGTCTAGTACACAACATTGCATACATGATAGAGCCTATGGCTGAAGCATAGGGAACACTTTTCATTTTATCTCTATCTTCTGCAGTGGTCGGGCATTCACTACAAAAAAAAGACACATCCGTGAAGTTTTGGGCCGAACGAACTTTTTTTCTGTCATACATATGACACTTCTATGACGATAATTGTGACAAAACCCGGTATCATCATAGATGTGGTGGGCTCCTACTTCTATGACAAAAAATCATGATAGAAAATGGGCTTTTCATCCTGGGCGGGCCGGAGACGCAGCTGCATGACATTCTTTGGGCCGTCCATGACGGAAAAAACCGTGGTAGAAGCGAGGGCGAGGAAAATTTCAGGGAGTTCCCGGTTACGGTGGGAGGTCGGGGGCCGAGCGATGCGCGTTTCTCTCGTACATGTACGCGCGTGTGTGCGAGGCGTTGGCTCTAACTGAACCCGAGTGAGGCGTTGGGCTCTAACTGAACCCGAGCGATTGCACTGCAGGCTACGCGTTACTGAACCCGAGCGATCGATCGATGGCTGTTAACTGAACCCGATCGAGCGATTCCTTCGCTACTGCTACTAACTGAAGTCGATCGATGCTGCCTCTGGGATGAACAGTGAGCGTTGCGGGGGGGTTTGGATGAACAGTTGTTGGGGATCGTAGCAGAATTTTAAAATTTCCTACGCATCACCAAGATCCATCTATGGAGTATACTAGCAACGAGGGGAAAGGAGTGCATCTACATACCCTTGTAGATCGCGAGCGGAAGCGTTCCAATGAACGGGGTTGATGGAGTCGTACTCGCCGTGATCCAAATCACCGATGACCGAGTGCCGAACGGACGGCACCTTCGCGTTCAACACACGTACGGAGCAGCGACGTCTCCTCCTTCTTGATCCAACAAGGGGGAAGGAGAGGTTGATGGAGATCCAGCAGCACGACGGCATGGTGGTGGATGTAGCGGGGATCTCGGCAGGGCTTCGCCAAGCTTCTGCGAGAGGGAGAGGTGTTGCAGGGGAAGAGGGAGGCGCCAGGGGCTGTGGTGCTGCTACCCTCCCTCCCCCCCACTATATACAGGCCCCCTGGGAGGGGGGCGCCGGCCCTGGATCCCATCTACAAGGGGGGGGCGGCCAAGGGGGAAGGCGGGGTGGCTTCCCCCCCAAGCCAAGTGGGGCGCCCCCCACCCCTAGGGTTTCCAACCCTAGGCGCAGGGGGAGGCCAAGGGGGGGCGCCCCAGCCCACTAAGGGCTGGTTCCCTTCCCACTTCAGCCCATGGGGCCCTCCGGGATAGGTGGCCCCACCCGGTGGACCCCCGGGACCCTTCCGGTGGTCCCGGTACAATACCGATAACCCCCGAAACTTTCCCGATGGCCGAAACTGGACTTCCCATATAAAATTCTTCACCTCAGGACCATTCCGGAACTCCTCGTGACGTCCGGGATCTCATCCGGGACTCCGAAAAACTTTCGGGTTTCCGCATACTAGTATCTCTACAACCTTAGCGTCACCGAACCTTAAGTGTGTAGACCCTACGGGTTCGGGAGACATGCAGACATGACCGAGACGCCTCTCCGGTCAATAACCAACAGCGGGATCTGGATACCCATGTTGGCTCCCACATGTTCCACGATGATCTCATCGGATGAACCATGATGTCGAGGATTCAATCAATCCCGTATACAATTCCCTTTGTCAATCGGTATGTTACTTGCCCGAGATTCGATCGTCGGTATCCCAATACCTTGTTCAATCTCGTTACCGGCAAGTCTCTTTACTCGTACCGCAATGCATGATCCCATGACTAACTCCTTAGTCACATTGAGCTCATTATGATGATGCACTACCGAGTGGGCCCAGAGATACCTCTCCGTCATACGGAGTGACAAATCCCAGTCTCGATCCGTGCCAACTCAACAGACACTTTCGGAGATACCCGTAGTGTGCCTTTATAGTCACCCATTTACGTTGTGACGTTTGGCACACCCAAAGCACTCCTACGGTATCCGGGAGTTGCACGATCTCATGGTCTAAGGAAAAGATACTTGACATTGGAAAAGCTCTAGCAAACGAACTACACGATCTTTGAGCTATGCTTAGGATTGGGTCTTGTCCATCACATCATTCTCCTAATGATGTGATCCCGTTATCAATGACATCCAATGTCCATAGTCAGGAAACCATGACTATCTGTTGATCAACGAGCTAGTCAACTAGAGGCTTACTAGGGACACGTTGTGGTCTATGTATTCACATATGTATTACGATTTCCGGATAACATAATTATAGCATGAACAATAGACAATTATCTTGAACAAGAAATATAATAATAACCATTTATTATTGCCTCTAGGGCATATTTCCAACAGTCTCCCACTTGCACTAGAGTCAATAATCTAGTTACATTGTGATGAATCGAACACCCATAGCATTCTGGTGTTGATCATGTTTTGCTCTAGGGAGAGGTTTAGTCAACGGATCTGCTACATTCAGGTCCGTATGTACTTTACAAATATCTATGTCTCCATTTTGAACACTTTCACGAATGGAGTTGAAGCGACGCTTGATATGCCTGGTCTTCCTATGAAACCTGGGCTCCTTGGCAAGGGCAATAGCTCCAGTGTTGTCACAGAAGAGAGTCATCGGGCCCGACGCATTGGGAATCACCCCTAGGTCGGTAATGAACTCCTTTATCCAGACTGCTTCCTGTGCTGCCTCTGAGGCCGCCATGTACTCCGCTTCACATGTAGATACCGCCACGACGCTTTGCTTGCAACTGCACCAGCTTACTGCTCCTCCATTCAAAATATACACGTATCCGGTTTGTGACTTCGAGTCATCCAGATCTGTGTCGAAGCTAGCGTCGACGTAACCCTTTACGACGAGCTCTTCGTCACCTTCATAAACGAGAAACATATCCTTAGTCCTCTTCAGGTACTTCAGGATACTCTTGACCGATGTCCAGTGTTCCATGCCGGGATTACTTTGGTACCTTCCTACCAAACTTACGGCAAGGTTTACATCAGGTCTGGTACACAGCATGGCATACATAATAGACCCTATGGCCGAGGCATAGGGGATGACACTCATCTTTTCTCTATCTTCTGCCGTGGTCGGGCATTGAGCCGTGCTCAATTGCACACCTTGCAATACAGGCAAGAACCCATTCTTGGACTGATCCATATTGAACTTCTTCAATATCTTGTCAAGGTATGTACTCTGTGAAAGACCAATGAGGCGTCTTGATCTATCTCTATAAATCTTGATGCCTAATATATAAGCAGCTTCTCCAAGGTCCTTCATTGAAAAACACTTATTCAAATAGGCCTTTATACTTTCCAAGAATTCTATATCATTTCCCATCAATAGTATGTCATCCACATATAATATGAGAAATGCTACAGAGCTCCCACTCACTTTCTTGTAAACACAGGCTTCTCCATAAGTCTGTGTAAACCCAAACGCTTTGATCATCTCATCAAAACGAATGTTCCAACTCCGAGATGCTTGCACCAGCCCATAGATGGAGCGCTGGAGCTTGCATACCTTGTTAGAATTCTTAGGATCGACAAAACCTTCCGGCTGCATCATATACAATTCTTCCTTAAGGAAGCCGTTAAGGAATGTCGTTTTGACGTCCATTTGCCATATCTCATAATCATAGAATGCGGCAATTGCTAACATGATTCGGACGGACTTCAGCTTCGCTACGGGTGAGAAAGTCTCATCGTAGTCAACCCCTTGAACTTGTCGATAACCCTTAGCGACAAGTCGAGCCTTATAGATGGTCACGTTACCATCCGCGTCTGTCTTCTTCTTAAAGATCCATTTATTTTCTATGGCTCGCCGATCATCGGGCAAGTCAGTCAAAGTCCATACTTCGTTTTCATACATGGATCCTATCTCAGATTTCATGGCTTCTAACCATTTGTCGGAATCCGGGCCCGCCATCGCTTCTTCATAGTTCGAAGGTTCACCATTGTCTAACAACATGATTTCCAGGACAGGGTTGCCGTACCACTCTGGTGCGGAACGTGTCCTTGTGGACCTACGAAGTTCAGCAGTAACTTGATCCGAAGCTTCATGATCATCATCATTAACTTCCTCCCCAGTCGGTGTAGGCACCACAGGAACATCTTCCCGCGCTGCGCTACTTTCCGGTTCGGAAGGGGTGACTATCACCTCATCAAGTTCCACTTTCCTCCCACTCATTTCTTTCGAGAGAAACTCTTTCTCCAGAAAGGACCCGTTCTTGGCAACAAAGATCTTGCCTTCGGATCTGAGGTAGAAGGTATACCCAATGGTTTCCTTAGGGTATCCTATGAAGACACATTTTTCCGATTTGGGTTCGAGCTTTTCAGGTTGAAGTTTCTTGACATAAGCATCGCATCCCCAAACTTTTAGAAACGACAGCTTAGGTTTCTTCCCAAACCATAATTCATACGGTGTCGTCTCAACGGATTTCGACGGAGCCCTATTTAAAGTGAATGCGGCAGTCTCTAAAGCATAGCCCCAAAATGAGAGCGGTAGATCGGTAAGAGACATCATAGATCGCACCATATCCAATAGAGTGCGATTACGACGTTCGGACACACCATTTCGCTGAGGTGTTCCAGGCGGCGTGAGTTGTGAAACTATTCCACATTTCCTTAAGTGTGTACCAAACTCGTGACTTAAATATTCTCCACCACGATCTGATCGTAAGAACTTTATTTTCCTGTCACGTTGATTCTCAACCTCACTCTGAAATTCCTTGAACTTTTCAAAGGTTTCAGACTTGTGTTTCATTAGGTAGACATACCCATATCTACTTAAGTCATCAGTGAGAGTGAGAACATAATGATATCCTCCGCGAGCCTCAACACTCATTGGACCGCACACATCGGTATGTATGATTTCCAATAAGTTGGTTGCTCGCTCCATTGTTCCGGAGAACGGAGTCTTGGTCATCTTACCCATGAGGCATGGTTCGCACGTGTCAAATGATTCGTAATCAAGAGACTCCAAAAGTCCATCTTCATGGAGCTTCTTCATGCGCTTGACACCAATGTGACCAAGGCGGCAGTGCCACAAATATGCGGGACTATCGTTATCAACTTTACATCTTTTGGTATTCACACTATGAATATGTGTAACATCACGTTCGAGATTCATCAAGAATAAACCATTGACCAGCGGGGCATGACCATAAAACATATCTCTCAAATAAATAGAACAACCATTATTCTCGGATTTAAATGAGTAGCCATCTCGAATTAAACGAGATCCAGATACAATGTTCATGCTCAAAGCTGGCACTAAATAACAATTATTGAGGTTTAAAACTAATCCCGTAGGTAAATGTAGAGGCAGCGTGCCGACGGCGATCACATCGACCTTGGAACCATTCCCGACGCGCATTATCACCTCGTCCTTTGCCAGTCTCCGCTTATTCCGGAGTTCCTGTTTTGAGTTACAAATATGAGCAACCGCACCAGTATCAAATACCCAGGAGCTACTACGAGTACTGGTAAGGTACACATCAATTACATGTATATCACATATACCTTTGGTGTTGCCGGCCTTCTTGTCCACTAAGTATTTGGGGCAGTTCCGCTTCCAGTGACCACTTCCCTTGCAATAAAAGCACTCAGTCTCAGGCTTGGGTCCATTCTTCGACTTCTTCCCGGCAACTGGCTTACCGGGCGCGGCAACTCCCTTGCCGTCCTTCTTGAAGTTCTTCTTACCCTTGCCTTTCTTGAACTTAGTGGTTTTATTCACCATCAACACTTGATGTTCCTTTCTGATCTCCACCTCCGTTGATTTCAGCATTGAATATACCTCAGGAATGGTCTTTTCCATCCCCTGCATATTGAAGTTCATCACAAAGCTCTTGTAGCTCGGTGGAAGCGACTGAAGGATTCTGTCAATGACCGCGTCATCCGGGAGATTAACTCCCAGCTGAGACAAGCGGTTGTGTAACCCAGACATTCTGAGTATGTGCTCACTAACAGAACTATTTTCCTCTATTTTACAGCTGAAGAACTTGTCGGAGACTTCATATCTCTTGACCCGGGCATGAGCTTGGAAAACCATTTTCAGCTCTTCGAACATCTCATATGCTCCATGTTTCTCAAAACGCTTTTGGAGCCCCGGTTCTAAGCTGTAAAGCATGCCGCACTGAACGAGGGAGTAATCATCAGCACGTGATTGCCAAGCGTTCATAACGTCTTGGTTCTCTGGGATGGGTGCTTCACCTAGTGGTGCTTCTAGGACATAATCTTTTTTGGCAGCTATGAGGATGATCCTCAGGTTCCGGACCCAGTCCGTATAGTTGCTGCCATCATCTTTCAGCTTGGTTTTCTCTAGGAACGCGTTGAAGTTGAGGACAACGTGGGCCATTTGATCTACAAGACATATTGTAAAGATTTTAGACTAAGTTCATGATAATTAAGTTCATATAATCAAATTATTCAATGAACTCCCACTCAGATAGACATCCCTCTAGTCATCTAAGTGAAACATGATCCGAGTTAACTAGGCCGTGTCCGATCATCACGCGAGACGGACTAGTCAAGATCGGTGAACATCTCCATGTTGATCGTATCTTCTATACGACTCATGCTCGACCTTTCGGTCTTCCGTGTTCCGAGGCCATGTCTGTACATGCTAGGCTCGTCAAGTCAACCTAAGTGTATTGCGTGTGTTCCGAGGCCATGTCTGTACATGCTAGGCTCGTCAACACCCGTTGTATGCGAACGTTAGAATCTATCACACCCGATCATCACGTGGTGCTTCGAAACAACGAACCTTCGCAACGGTGCACAGTTAGGGGGAACACTTTCTTGAAATTATTATAAGGGATCATCTTACTTACTACCGTCGTACTAAGCAAATAAGATGCCAAACATGATAAACATCACATGCAATCAAATAGTGACATGATATGGCCATTATCATTTTGCTCCTTTGATCTCCATCTTCGGGGCGCCATGATCATCTTCGTCACCGGCATGACACCATGATCTCCATCATCATGATCTCCATCATCGTGTCTTCATGAAGTTGTCACGCCACCGATTACTTCTACTTCTATGGCTAACGCGCTTAGCAATAAAGTAAAGTAATTTACATGGCGTTATTCAATGACACGCGGGTCATACAAAAAAATAAAGACAACTCCTATGGCTCCTGCCGGTTGTCATGCTCATCGACATGCAAGTCGTGATTCCTATTACAAGAATATGATCAATCTCATACATCACATATATCATTCATCACATCTTCTGGCCATATCACATCACATAGCACATGCTGCAAAAACAAGTTAGACGTCCTCTAATTGTTGTTGCAAGTTTTTACGTGGCTTGTATAGGTTTCTAGCAAGAATGTTTCTTACCTACGTAAAACCACAACGTGATATGCCAATTTCTATTTACCCTTCATAAGGACCCTTTTCATCGAATCCGTTCCGACTAAAGTGGGAGAGACAGACACCTGCTAGCCACCTTATGCAACTAGTGCATGTCAGTCGGTGGAACCTGTCTCACGTAAGCGTACGTGTAAGGTCGGTCCGGGCCGCTTCATCCCACAATGCCGCCGAAACAAGATAAGACTAGTAGCGGCAAGAAGAATTGGCAACATCTACGCCCACAACTACTTTGTGTTATACTCGTGCATAGTAACTACGCATAAACCTGGCTCTGATACCACTGTTGGGGATCGTAGCAGAATTTTAAAATTTCCTACGCATCACCAAGATCCATCTATGGAGTATACTAGCAACAAGGGGAAAGGAGTGCATCTACATACCCTTGTAGATCGCGAGCGGAAGCGTTCCAATGAACGGGGTTGATGGAGTCGTACTCGCCGTGATCCAAATCACCGATGACCGAGTGCCGAACGGACGGCACCTCCGCGTTCAACACACGTACGGAGCAGTGACACCTCCTCCTTCTTGATCCAGAAAGGGGGAAGGAGAGGTTGATGGAGATCCAGCAGCACGACGGCGTGGTGGTGGATGTAGCGGGGATCTCGGCAGGGCTTCGCCAAGCTTCTGCGAGAGGGAGAGGTGTTGCAGGGGAAGAGGGAGGCGCCAGGGGCTGTGGTGCTGTTGCCCTCCCTCCCCCACTATATATAGGCCCCCTGGGAGGGGGGGCGCCGGCCCTGGATCCCATCTACAAGGGGGGGGCGGCCAAGGGGAAGGGGGGTGGCTTCCCCCCCAAGCCAAGTGGGGCGCCCCCCACCCCTAGGGTTTCCAACCCTAGGCGCAGGGGGAGGCCCAAGGGGGGCGCCCCATCCCACTAAGGGCTGGTTCCCTTCCCACTTCAGCCCATGGGGCCTCCGGGATAGGTGGCCCCACCCGGTGGACCCCCGGGACCCTTCCGGTGGTCCCGGTACAATACCGATAACCCCCGAAACTTTCCCGGTGGCCGAAACTGGACTTCCCATATATAATTCTTCACCTCCGGACCATTCCGGAACTCCTC
Source organism: Triticum aestivum (assembly GCF_018294505.1). Lineage (NCBI taxonomy): Eukaryota > Viridiplantae > Streptophyta > Magnoliopsida > Poales > Poaceae > Triticum > Triticum aestivum. The sequence goes on along the minus strand of NC_057808.1, from coordinate 516,771,835 downwards.
GTGACGTCCGGGATCTCATCCGGGACTCCGAACAACTTTCGGGTTTCCGCATACTAGTATCTCTACAACCCTAGCGTCACCGAACCTTAAGTGTGTAGACCCTACGGGTTCGGGAGACATGCAGACATGACCGAGACGCCTCTCCGGTCAATAACCAACAGCGGGATCTGGATACCCATGTTGGCTCCCACATGTTGCATGATGATCTCATCGGATGAACCACGATGTCGAGGATTCAATCAATCCCGTATACAATTCCCTTTGTCAATCGGTATGTTACTTGCCCGAGATTCGATCGTCGGTATCCCAATACCTTGTTCAATCTCGTTACCGGCAAGTCTCTTTACTCGTACCGCAATGCATGATCCCGTGACTAACTCCTTAGTCACATTGAGCTCATTATGATGATGCACTACCGAGTGGGCCCAGAGATACCTCTCCGTCATACGGAGTGACAAATCCCAGTCTCGATCCGTGCCAACTCAACAGACACTTTCGGAGATACCCGTAGTGTGCCTTTATAGTCACCCAGTTACGTTGTGACGTTTGGCACACCCAAAGCACTCCTACGGTATCCGGGAGTTGCACGATCTCATGGTCTAAGGAAAAGATACTTGACATTGGAAAAGCTCTAGCAAACGAACTACACGATCTTTGAGCTATGCTTAGGATTGGGTCTTGTCCATCACATCATTCTCCTAATGATGTGATCCCGTTATCAATGACATCCAATGTCCATAGTCAGGAAACCATGACTATCTGTTGATCAACGAGCTAGTCAACTAGAGGCTTACTAGGGACACGTTGTGGTCTATGTATTCACATATGTATTACGATTTCCGGATAACACAATTATAGCATGAACAATAGACAATTATCATGAACAAAGAAATATAATAATAACCATTTATTATTGCCTCTAGGGAATATTTCCAACAACAGTGAGCGGTGGCGTTGCCTCTGGATGAACAGGACCCCGTGGTGTGGTGGGGGCTGGATGAATAGTAGACGGTGGAGGGGTGCCCATGGAGGGGTGGTTGAACAGGACCCCGTGGTGTGGAGGGCTGGATGAACAGTAGACGGTGGAGGGGTGCCCGTGGAGGGGTGGTTGAACAGTAGCCGGTGGAGTAGCGCGCGGTGGAGGCTGGATGAACAGGAGCCCGTGGAGGCTGGATGAACAGGAGCCCGTGGAGGCTGGAGGGGGTCGACAGTAGCCCGTGGAGGCTGGAGGAGGTCGACGGTGGAGATGAACAGTATCTCGTGGAGTCCCGTTTTGCGGTACGCCACACCCCTCCCGATGAACAGGACCCCCGTTTCGACCGTAGGAGGTCCGTTTCGTCCGTTTTGCGGTACGCCACACCCCTCCCGATCAACAGGACCCCCGTTTCGTCCGTTTTGCGGTACGCCACACCCCTCCCGATCAACAGGACCCCATTTCGACTGTAGGAGGTCCGTTTCCTCCGTTTTGCGGTATGCCACACTCCTCCCGATCAACAGGACCCCCGTTTCGACCGTAGGAGGTCAGTTTCCTCCGTTTTGCGGTACGCCACACCCCTCCCCATGAACACGACGCATTCCGTTGCCTCCCCATGAACACGACGACGACGTTGTTTCTCCGTTCCGACCCAGCCATGTACACGAGCCCTGGCCGTACGTATGCGCGAGTAGGCGTTCGAGACCCTGCCCGTATGTACACATACGTGACCGTATTTTCTTTCTTGCACCCTGGCCGCTGTACGTACGTGTACATGCTACGTGCGCACCTCTACTACGACATGTACGCGCCTCTAGTACGACACGTGCGCGCCTCTACATCCACCAGTATATATGTACGTACATGTTCGCGACCAGAATGAAAACGCTACGTACGCTTCGACCAGGTGGGTCCCGACTGTCAGGCACTTCCTTGCCTGCGAAGATGTAGCTGGTGGGTCCCAGCAATCAGGGGGCGAATCGTTTTTTTTTGCCCGGACGCACTTCCTTGCGTGCGAAGATGTAGCTGGTGGGTCCCAGCAGTCAGGGGCAAACGTTTTTTTCGCGAAATATGGTGGCCCGTCCGGTGGGTCCCCGCTGTCAGGTGGAGGAATAATTATTTTGCACGTAATAAGGAGGCACTTCCTTGCTGCGGCCGTGGACCCAGCTGTCAGCCTCTCCACGTACAGTCCATGTCCGATGGAAGCCGTTCCTTGACCACGTTGACCACGCCGCGCCGAGAGCACCAGGGCGGTGGACGACGGCGAGGCCTAGGAAGGGGACGACGCGGAGCCGGGGAAGACGCGGCAGTGGATGCCCACGCGTAGAGGAGTACGAGGGTTCACTGGTTCGCTGCGGTGTGAGGCTGCCGTCGCTGCAGAATAACAGGGGGTGTGGGTGAGTAGAGGGATGGCCTGGCCAGCGGTGGGAGTAGTAGGGGCGGTGAGGCCTCCGCCGGATCGCAGCCGGTCACGGGAGGCAGGAGCACGAGGCACGACCGGCGCTGGTTTGGGCGGCTGGAGCAAGAAGACCAGAGGTTGAAGAAGCACTACGGCCGTTGGATGGACATCGTCGGTCACTGGAGCTAGAATCGTGCATATTGACTAAGTTGACAAAGCCCTTCGTCCTCGTCAACTTAGTAGGCCCACAAGTCAGCTTGCCACTATATTGGGTCCCAGCTAACAGGGGGAGTATTCTTTTTTTTGTGCGTAATAAGGAGGCACTTCCTTGTGTGCGAAGATATAGCTGGTGGGTCCGAGTTGTCAGCGGCGGTAACATTTTTTTCGCGAAATACAGAGGCCCTTTCGGTGGGTCCCTGATGTCAGGTGGAGGAATCATTATTTTGCGTGTAATAAGGAGGCATTTCCTTGCGTGCGGCCATGGACCCAGCTGTCGGCCTCTCCACGTACAGTCCACTTCAGATGCATGTCGGTCGTTGACCACGTTGACCAGGCCGCGCCGAGAGCACCAGGGCGGTGGACGACGGCGAGGCCTAGGAAGGGAATGACACGGAGGCAGGGAAGACTCGGCAGTTGTTTCCCACGCGGAGGGGAGTACGATTGTACGAGGGTTTACTGGTTCGTTTGCCGTCGCCGGAGAATAACAGCAGGTGTGGGTGAGTAGAGGGATGGCTAGGCCAGCGATGGGAGTATGGTGGGGCGGTGAGGCCTGCGCGGCAGCAGAGCCGGCCGTGGGGAGGAGGGAGTAGGCAGTCCCCCCGGCGCTTGTTTGAGCGGCTGGAGCAGGAAGAACAGAGATTGAAGAAGCACGACGGCTGTTGGATGGCCATCCAACAGTCACTGCTTGTGCGTCAACCTTTTTTTTAGGAAAGCCTCAAATCTGTGGAAAACAGCGTACAGCCCATCTGCCATTATTTCTAATAATTTACAGCCCATTTGCTAATTATTAAGGTTTTTTGGAGCCCATATTCTTTTTGTTAGCATTACAGCCCATATTTTTGTGGCCATAGTTAAAAAATTATACGAAATTTTGCATATTTCGGTGCGGTCCGAACTGTTTTTAATCCCGAAATTTCGACTCACATTCAAACTGATTTTAAAAATAAATGTATATCAATATAAAATCCAACAAATTCTCCACGCATAAAAATTAATGTAATTTAAAATCTCGAAATAAAAAAAGATATTTGAAACTAATTGTCGGTTTGATGTGTTTTAAAAATGTACAGCCCATTTCTCATTACTGATGGGCCATTTTCTCGGCCAGCCGAATGGAAGCTCTCCTCGTCTTGAAAGATTTGCAGCCCAACAGGCCTGACAAAGCGACTTACTTGGCAAATCACAAAAAAACTGGGCTGTGGCCGTGGACCCAGCTGTCAGCCTCTCCACGTATAGTACTCTTCCGATGGAAGTCGTTCCTTGACCACGTTGACCACGCCGCGCAGAGAGCACCACGACGGTGGACGACGGTGAGGCCTAGGAAGGGGACGACGCGGAGCCGGGGAAGACGCGGCAGTGGAAGCCCGCGCAGAGAGGAGTACGAGGGTTCACTGGTTCGACTGCGGTGTGAGGCTGTCGTCGCCGCAGGGCCTGGCCAGCGGTGGGAATAGTAGGGGGCGGTGAGGCCTCCGCGGCAGCATAGCCGGCCACGGGAGGCAGGAGCATGCGGCACGACCGGCGCTGCTTTGGGTGGCTGGAGCAAGAAGACCAGAGGTTGAAGAAGCACTACGGCTGTTGGATGGACATCGTACGGTCACTAGAACTAGAATCGTTCATATTGACTAAGTTGACAAAGCCCTTCTTCCCCGTCAACTTAGTAGGCCCACAAGTCAGCCTCCCACCAAGGTGGGTCCCAGCTAGCCGGGGGAGTATTCATTTTTTGTGCGTAATAAGGAGGCACTTCCGGTGGGTCCGAGCTGACAGCGGGGGGAACATTTTTTTCGCGAAATACGGTGGCCCGTCAGGTGGGTCCCAGCAGTCAGGGGGCAAACGTTTTTTTCGCAAAATACGGTGGCCCGTCCAGTGGGTCCCTGCTGTCAGTTGGAGGAATCATTATTTTCCGCGTAATAAGGAGGCACTTACTTGCTGCGGCCGTGGACCCAGCTGAGACTCTCCACGTACAGTATACTTCCGATGGAAGTCGTTCCTTGACCATGTTGACCTCGCCGCGTTCCGTTGCATGCATGCGTCCATGGGAATGGTGCGTCCCCAAAGTCAGCCTCTCACGTACAGTCATCTTCCGATGACTCTCGGTTGTTGACCATGTTGACCACACCGTGCCGAGCGCACCCAGACTGGAACGACCCGGAGATGGAGAAGACGGGGCAGTGGAGTCGCAGATGGAGAGGAGTGGGAAACTTCACTGGTTCAGGTGCGCGGCAGCACAGCCGCGGTGCCGCCCACGGGAGACGGGAGCAAGAACAGAGGTTGAAGAAGGAGCATGGCTGTTGGATTAACATCCAACGGTCCAGCTGCTAGAATCATTTGTTGATTAAGTTGACAAAGTCGTGCGTACACGTCCGCTTAGTAGGCCCACAAGTCAGTCACCAAATCTGACGGGTCCCAGCTGTCAACATGAAGAATAATTTTTTTCGCAAAACAAGGAGGCACTTCCTTCCGTGCGAAGATACAGCCGGTGGGTCCCAGCTGTCAGGTGGAGAAATAATTTTTTTCGCAAAACAAGGAGGTCCCTCCTGTAGCTGGTTCGAATCCAAACCTAGACTATGACTATATATGGTGCTATGCTACTCTGCAAGTAATGAAACTGACATATCCAACGTTCGCTTCTCCTCTTCTCTACTTACTCTGCCTAGCATCAGAAGCTCTGGCCGCAGCAACCATGTCCGCTGGCTGCTCGTCCACCTGCTCTTCAGTAGGCAACAACCAGATATGCGCCAAGTCGCCACCCGTACCATCGCCTGTGGGTCTCATCACACCCCTGCCGGCACGCGCACCGCAGCCGATTGCTCATCGCAACCCGCTGCCGTTGGTGTGGTGCCACTGCTGCAAATCACGCAGAGTCATCCGTCGCGTCTCAACCACAATCCGCAACCCTGGCCGAGTCTTCTACAAATGCCCGAATCATGGGGTAATAATATGTTTAAGTGTTGTTCTGCTGCTTTCAGTTGCTGATTTTTTTAATAGTTTGGTTGATGATCTTCCAATTTGATTCGTGCAGAAAAGGGAAGATTCGTGTGATTTGTATTTCTGGGAAGTTGCTGATGTGGGGGAATGCAACTACGCTGATTATTTGGTTAGCCGAGGAATCCCAATACCAGCAGGTTGGGGTGTTGGACAAGTAACTGAAGGAACGGCAGAAGAGGAAGATGCAGAGCAGAAGGTTAAAGATGCAGTTCCTCTGATCATGGCCAAGCAACAGCTGCTGAACGGCCTTGACAGCAATGAGGAGATGAAAGAGCTTGTGAAGATAATGGGCAAAATCGATGTGCTCTGTAGGATGATTGTCTCTTTATTTGCAGTGTATGTAGCACTCGTGATGTATTCAGTGGCTACGACATGAGCACTTTGCTGAAACTAGTAATGAATGAAACCTGTGTAGCAGGCTGGGCGTAGTGTTGTGAACATCTAATGATTTCTATTAACGGAAATCAGGGGGTATCCCCTTTTGCTCATATAAATAAATAAATAGCAGAGGCCCTGTCGGGTCAGCTTTGTTCTCATTCGAAGACGTCGAGCAAATTGCAGTCCAACAGCAAACTATGTCATCAAATTCAAGTTTCACAGCCAAATATGAGTACAACTAAACAACAATGTCATCATGTTTTAGTTGTCATACAATCACCAAACACAAATCAGCATACATAACAAGTGATGTTCTCACAGCAAAATACTAAACAACATGTTCATCAGGTTTCAGTTGTCATAGCAAACACAATTTCACATAGTAGATAAAAAACGTCTTCTGACAGGCAAATACGACAAAAGCAATGTAATCATCATCCGCAGCAGCAGCGTCAACATCTTCGCCATGTGTATCAGTCTGAATCGTAATTCCCCACGGTGTCATCTTCTTCTTCGTCCTCAACGTCCTCGAACGTTGGCTTCTTCTTGATCAACTCTTGTATGTCCACAGCACGACAGGCAATCTTTTCGCCGGCGTCATTGACGTGATGGTTCTCAAAGATATTAGGAACATCTGTGTTATCTTGTACATCAGGAGCAGTGTAAGCATCATCTTGTTGTGCAACTTCATTAAACGAATTCCTCTGCTCAAACCTTTGCAATACTCTCCAGTCATCGCTACGTGCAAATGTGTCTTCCAAGAAAAATATCTGTGTTGCTTGATTTGCCAAAATAAAAGGCTCGTTGGTCTGGTACGCCGCCTTGACATTGATGGATTTGAAATAATCATCAGCTCTGGGTTTTGCGATCCTGGAAAACAGGTTATACCAACGACAGCACAACAGAACCACACACCGATGATCCTCGAAACTGGAGATATACTGCAACTGAACAATGTCTGTTATGTTAGCATACATTTCAGTTGTCTCTTTGTCATACGTATCCGTGCTCATGATGGCACTGTTTTGTGTCTTCCTGCCTTCGTCTCGTGCAAGGGTGTTGTAGCGCACATCTCCAACAACGCAAGATTCATAATGTCTTACCCGAGTATCAGGACCCATTGCTAGTGAGTAAAGGGCATCATCAACTGCCTGCCCATCCTCCCGCATCTTCTTAACCTATGGTTAGAAAATAGACAAGCTGATCATCTTATGTACTCAATATATTAAAAAAACTGACAGTGCACTTCAAAAGCTTACATGGTTCTTGAACCATTTCGCAAATCCTGCCATAACCAGTTTGTCAATGTTTCTTGGATTTTGCGGCAGTAACTCCTCTTTGTAGATGCTGCACAACATAGTGATCGCGTCAAACATCTAAATATATAAGAATGTGCTGCAAGTTTAGTAGATTACGATGTATAAGCTGCAGTACTGCACTTACTTGATATAAGGTAGTATCTCAGGACAGTTATTCAACACATACCAAACCATTTTGTCCAAATCTTTAGGTTTGTCCTCTTGTCGACTCTTCCCTGTAACTCGAACAGAATAATCGAAAACATTGAGCCCGGGATTGTCTTCACCCACCTCTTTGCTAAGCTGATCAGCTGTTTCAATGTATTTTGAGCAGAATGTCAACGCTTCTGTAGCAATGTAGGCCTCTGCAATGGAACCCTCGGGTCTAGCTCTGTTCCTAACATAGCCCTTGAAAGTGCCTAGCCGCCTTTCAATAGGGTACATCCAGCCATACTGTACTGGACCTCTAAGTAGTGCCTCATCAGGTAGATGAACAGCCAAATGCACCATCACATCAAAGAAGGCTGGAGGATATATCTTCTCAAGGTCGCATAGGATAGTTGGTATCTTGTCTCTAAGACGCTCCAAAGCATCTATCCTGATATTCCTACTGCAGAGTTCCCTGAAGAATTGTCCCAACTCTGCAACTGCTCTGTATAAGTCAGGGCGGCCCAATCCTCTAAGGATAACAGGTAAAACCCTTTGAAGTAGGACGTGGCAGTCATGAGTTTTCAACCCTTGTACCTTGTTTCCATCTGCACTGACTCTCCTTTCAGGGTTGGAAGCAAATCCATGTGGGAATCTCACACGTGACAGGACCTCGCAGAATTCTTTTCTTTTTACCTTGTCCAAGACGTACACAGCTGGTGCCATATCCCGTGGTTTACCTTCATCTTGCACCTGCAAATCCTTTCTGATACCCAGGTGTGTCAAATCAATCCTAGATTTTAAGGTATCTTTCGTCTTGCCTTCAATATTAAGAAGTGTGCCGATAATGCTGTCACATATATTTTTCTCGATGTGCATCACATCAAGATTATGCCGCAGATCCAAATCTTTCCAATACTCCAAGTCCCACAAAGTGGACCTGCGGGTAAACAATAATCTCTCTTCTACCCTGCCACGCTTCCTTTTCCCGCTACCATTACCAGGATGGTTTCCTGGTGTAATATGCCTGACCTTCTCTAATTCCACTTGCAACTCATCGGCGGTGAGCCTCTTTGGCGCATCACGGTTTTCATGCTTTGCATTGAACACATGTCTTCGGTATTTTCTAGGATGCGGCTTGTCCTTGGCAAGGAAACGGCGGTGTCCAATGTAACAGATCTTGCTAAGTATTGCGTATGACAGCGGATTCCTGTCACAGCGAACACATGCATTGTAACCATGTGTCGTTCGCCCTGACATAGTGCCCAAAGCCGGATAATCATGGATGCACCAAATTATAACAGCACACAGAAAGAAATCAGCTGGTGGGCTGCTATATAGGTCTCGAGTGAGAACACCCTTCCATAGCTGTTGAAGTTCCTCCACAAGAGGCTCCATGAACAAATCAAAATCCTTTCCAGGACTTTTTGGACCTGGGATGAGCAAGGCCATCATGTAGTTTGATTCTTTGGTGCAGACATTTGGAGGCATGTTGTAAGGGATAACAAGCACTGGCCACATGCTATATGTGGTGCTCTGGTGGCCAAATGGGTTAAATCCATCTGAAGCTAAGCCAAGTCTAATGTGTCTCGGGTCAGCAGCAAACTCTTTGTGTTTATCATTGAAGCTTTTCCACTCACTACCATGAGATGGATGGCTCATTACATTCTGATCTCTGTACTCCTAGTTCCTAGAATGCCACAGTACATCCTCTCTTGTTTCAGCATCATGAAACAACCTCTGCAATCTTGGTATAATTGGAAAATGTCTCAGAACATTATGAGGAATCCTCTTCACAGCATCGCCATCTTTCCATCTTGATGATTTGCATTTCGGGCATTCACTTAAGTTGGCATAATCCTTCCGGAACAGAACACAATTATTCTTACAAACATGGATCATATCATATCCAATTCCAACTGCACGAAGGAAATTCTTCATTTTACTGTAGGTGTGTGGCAGCTCAGACGCATCTGGGAAAGATTCGCGGAAAGCAGCCAACATCGCATCGAATGATTTGTTGGTCATCCACTCAGATATCTTCACCTGAAGAAAGGTGACCATAGCTGAGAATACTGACAGCTTATTTCCTGGGGTGACAGCAACGTTGCATTGTTCCAACATGCGGGCCCACCATTTTTCTTCTGCAGGTGAAAGTTCACGGAATGCACGAGCATTTCGTAGCATTGTTTCAATGTTGGTCAAACTCACTGGCTCCGCCACCACCACCTCCTCCTCCTCTTCCACCTGAGCATCAGGCAGATCAAGATGGTGATCTGCTTCTTCCACGTAGTCAATAACATTGACGTTCACAGCTTCACCATGATGAACCCACCTAGTATATGTGACCGACATCTGATACAAGTGTAGATGATTTTGCACAGTTGACTGGGGTCTTGTAACTGAATTCATACAACTGCTACATGGGCAGAGCACATCTGATTTCGGACCACCGTACTCAGCTCTGATAAAGTTCATGAAGTTTTCAACCCCCTCGACATATGCAGCGGAGAATCTTCGAGCAGAAGTTATCCAAGTCCTGTCCATCTGTTAGACATACAAATTAGTTCTTCTACTAGATATTACAGGAAAAACATATATGCTTTTTTATGAAGTCCAGAAAAAAAATACCTAGGTCGATGTCTAAAGCTATGGCAAGATATTTGGACGAGCAGATCTAAGTAACGAAATATATGTAAAGCTAATTCAGCAAACAGATTTGAGTGCCAAATTATGGCAGGCTGTTTCAGTAGTCAATGAGGTCGAGCACATAGCCATCGAACCATCGAAGGCCATCGCAGCAACAAAGATCAAGTATAAAACGGTGTAGAGCTATTTCACCTAACAGATTGGCTACTAGACCATGGCAATCTACGTCACAATAAATATATGGCAGGATATTTTAGCAACTAATCAGCCTTGGCATGCCATCTCAGCTAAGCAGATTGAGTGCAGAACAGGGCAAGGAAGCTTCTGCGACAGTATCGGTATAACTTGAGGAAAACTCACTTTGAAGGCAAGGCTAACAGTGAACTTTCCCAAACATCTTCAGTGGAAAATATATCGGATGAAGACTGGAGGGGCCTTGTTAAACACTGGTTTGATCCAAAGTATCAGGTACATTATATATATGTGATCAGATCACATGTTGAAGTCCTATTTACGCATGTGCCACACAAATCTATCTTCTTGTAGGTGAACTGTTCAAAGAACAAGGCCAACCGTACGAAAGTGAAATTCCAACACACGACAGGATCTCATAGCTATATTGCACACTGTGAGGCTCTTGTAATTAGCTGTTGTTTCACTCTTTTCGCTTTACCATATTATCAGATCTATATTGACTTGTTCGAAATGCAGAGGAAAGCCCGCAAGGACCAAAAAGTACCTGAACCAAATGCTGTGGAAATCTTCAAGGACTGTCACACCAGCAAGAAGAAGGGCATGACTACACCAGTCAAAGCCGCTGTTGTAAGTCCTTAATCCTCATGCCTTTTAACTGCTACTTACTCTGACTTGTGCCTTGAACTGCATGGTTTGCAGCTAATGTCTATTACTCTTTTCAATTTTATACACAATTGTCTTAGCGTAGCATTGCACCTTACAAGGTTTAAAAGAGAGGAGTGATGTTCCTTTGATCTTGACCCGTAATCTAGTTCCGTGTTGGACTTGCCCACACAACGTTACAATTGCCTGTTTGTCTGTTCTCAGTTGTTTTGTGATATGAATGATGTCATACTATGCTTACCGTATTATAAACTTCGTCTCTTTATCCTTAGCCCTCAATACAATGTGAAGAAATAGACAATACATTAGCGATGGTACATGGTCATATGTTTAGAACCTGGTTTTATTATGTACTTTGCAATAAAATACAACTAATATTTTACATGGGTTCACCAGAATAAGTTCTGTATATAGACCAAAGCTATTTTGTTTGGTTTTGCTGCCTCCTTAATATCTTCTGTTCTGGTACTACTAATGTAAAACCTCAACTTTTCAGCAAGCTATGGAAAAAATGGTGGAACCTCCACCTTCTAAAGGTGGCGAGGCAACTATAACCGCAATGTCAGCTCTTGCTGCAGTGGGTCAGTACCTGTCCACTAACAGTGCCAAAAGCACGTTCCTACGTAATACTGGGTTGGTTGTTAAGGCAATATCGTCCAAACTGCCTCATGATCAAGATATGCAAGCTCAAAGCAATGTTGTATCTACGCTCCAGACACAAGTCCATTCCCTAACAAAGACCCTTTGTGAAACAAGGAGAAACATTGCTCAATGTCCTCAAGATATGCATGGTTTTGAAACCAGACTATCAGACATTTTCTATGTTGTTCAGGAGCCTAGGGGAAATGAAGGCGAGGGTTATGGTGCTCCATCGGACAATACAGCATGAAAACGTAACAGTCAGGTCAAATGAACTGAGCTTCTGAACTTCTGGTGGTGCATTTATCTGCTAGACTGTTAAGTTTTATGCCAACCTTCCTTTTCTTATATAGTTGTAATTTGTTTTGGTGCGATACAAAATTTATTCTTAACATGCAGCCACCGGCTGAAGAAAACAGCAAGCCATTTTTGTATAGTGTAGGGTGTTCCCTATATTTGCACTGGTGGCGATCTTTGATGTCGAGTGGATGTAATCTGTGCAGTCGCCTTAATAGCCTAGCGTTAGTTTCGGCCTTATTTATTTTCTAGTCTTCTTTTTCCCTGGTTTGCTAGTGGCCGCAACTACCATGGGCCATATACGGGACGTAGGATCCATGGGTCTCCTACGGGCCATCGATAAATGGGCCTGTAATCGGTGGGCCTCGGGTCGTCGGATAAATGGGTCTACATGGGCCGTAATCGGGCATAATTGGTATCGGCCCAGCACGGTAACAGGCCGTTAACAGGCCGTAGGACAGCAAAGGCTTAATTCTGTCACAGGCATAACAGGTCGTTAATGGGCCAGAATATAGGACGGGCTGGAAACGGCGCAACGGGTTAACAGGCCAGAAACGGGCCGACTCTTGCCATGGGCTGAATTTGGCCCATTAGGGTAACAGGCCAGTAACGGGCCGACTCTTGCCATGGGCCGAATTTGGCCCATTAGGGGAACAGGCCAGTAACGGGCCGACTCTTACCATGGGCCGAATTTGGCCCATTAGGGGAACAGGCCAATAATGGGCCGGAAGTAATCGAGGGCCGAAAAGGAGCCCAAGAACGTATGGGCCGTCAATAGGCCGAAAGCTAACACGGGCTGGAAACGGCCCATGTAAATCATGGGCCGTTAACGGGTATAAAGAAAAATACTATTCATTATGGGCTAGAGTCACCGTGGGCCTGTAAAGGGCCGAAAGATACGAAGGCCTCATATGGGCCGAAAGACGTCGTGGGCCATACATGGGCCAAAAGTGAAATGGACTGGTGTTATATTCGACGGCCCACATGACGTTGTTGGGCCGATTTCCTTTAGGGCCTAACGGGCCGTGAGTTAACGGGCCGTAAAATGGGCTATTTGCGAAGAGACCGTTAACAGGCTTTTCATGGGCCAGCCCGTTAACTTTTGACCAAGTCAAATGGGCCGGCTTTGTAAGCTAAATGGGCCAGTGGTGGGCCGTGGCACGTGTCGACATATCATAGGCGCCTATCTGACCCACTAACGAGCTGACACGTGTTTCGTCCAGCCAATAAGAATTTTACACGTGGAAATTTCCCATTGGTCGGGGCTGTTAACGGGTTATCGGATCCAAAACCCGACCTGATAGCTTAACGGCGTTCCGTTACGGTGGATGCCATGTGTCGGTCACCCTTGACGAAAGCACTTCTGTGACGCGCGATTTATTGTCATGGAAGTGGACACTTCCGTGATGATAATTTTGGTAATGTCATGGAACACTTCTACGACAGCACAGGTATGACTATCTTGATTCTGTCATAAAATCGTCATGGATGTACATGCATGACAAAAAACGCGACCTATTGTGACAAACACGTATCATCACGGAAGTGTATTTTTTTGTAGTGATTGAGTTTGACTCAACTTCACACCTTGTAACATAGGCAAGAACCCTTTCTTTGCTTGATCCATTTTGAACTTCTTCAAAACTTTATCAAGGTATGTGCTTAGTGAAAGTCCAATTAAGCGTCTTGATCTATCTCTATAGATCTTGATGCCCAATATATAAGCAGCTTCACCGAGGTCTTTCATTGAAAAACTATTATTCAAGTATCCTTTTATGCTATCCAGAAATTCTATATCATTTCCAATCAGCAATATGTCATCCACATATAATATTAGAAATGCTACAGAGCTCCCTCTCACTTTCTTGTAAATACAGGCTTCTCCAAAAGTCTGTATAAATCCATATGCTTTGATCACACTACCAAAATGTTTATTTCAACTCCGATAGGCTTGCACCAGTCCATAAATGGATCGCTGGAGCTTGCATACTTTGTTAGCTCCCTTTGGATCGACAAAACCTTCCGGTTGCATCATATACAACTCTTCTTCCAGAAATCCATTCAGGAATGCAGTTTTGACATCCATTTGCCAAATTTTATAATCATAAAATGCGGCAATTGCTAACATGATTCAGACAGATTTAAGCATCGCTACGGGTGAGAAAGTCTCATCGTAATCAACTCCTTGAACTTGTTGAAAACCTTTCGCAACAAGTCGAGCTTTGTAGACAGTAACATTACTGTCAGCGTCAGTCTTCTTCTTGAAGATCCATTTATTCTCTATGGCTTGCTGATCATTGGGCAAGTCAACCAAAGTCCACACTTTATTCTCATACATGGATCCCATCTCAGATTTCATGGCCTCAAGCCATTTTTCGAAATGTGGGCTCACCATTGCTTCTTCATAGTTCGTAGGTTCGCCTTGGTCAAGTAACATGACCTCCAGAATAGGATTACCGTACCACTCTGGTGCAGATCTTACTCTGGTTGACCTACGAGGTTCGGTAGTAACTTGATCTGAAGTTTCATGATCAACATCATTAGCTTCCTCACTAATTGGTGTAGGTGTCACAGGAACCGGTTTCTGTGATGAACTACTTTCCAATAAGGGAGCAGGTACAGTTACCTCATCAAGTTCTACTTTCCTCCCACTCACTTCTTTCGAGAGAAACTCCTTCTCTAGAAAGGATCCATTCTTAGCAACAAATGTCTTGCCTTCGGATCTGTGATAGAAGGTGTACCCAACAGTTTCCTTTGGGTATCCTATGAAGACACATTTCTCCGATTTGGGTTCGAGCTTATCAGGTTGAAGTTTTTTCACATAAGCATCGTAGCCCCAAACTTTAAGAAACGACAACTTTGGTTTCTTGCCAAACCACAGTTCATAAGGCGTCGTCTCAACGGATTTTGATGATGCCCTATTTAACGTGAATGTAGCCGTCTCTAAAGCATAACGCCAAAACGATAGCGGTAAATCAGTAAGAGACATCATAGATCGCACCATATCTAGTAAAGTACAATTACAACGTTCGGACACACCATTACGCTGTGGTGTTCCGGGTGGCGTGAGTTGCGAAACTATTCCGCATTGTTTCAGATGTAGACCAAACTCGTAACTCAAATATTCTCCTCCACGATCAGATCGTAGAAACTTTATTTTCTTATTACGATGATTTTCCACTTCACTCTGAAATTCTTTGAACTTTTCAAATATTTCAGACTTATGTTTCATTAAGTAGATATACCCATATCTGCTCAAATCATCTGTGAAGGTGAGAAAATAACGATATCCGCCTTGAGCCTCAATATTCATTGGACCACATACATTAGTATGTATGATTTCCAACAAATCCGTTGCTCGCTCCATTGTTCCGGAGAACGGCGTTTTAGTCATCTTGCCAATGAGGCATGGTTCGCAAGTACCAAGTGATTCATAATCAAGTGATTCCAGAAGTCCATCAGTATGGAGTTTCTTCATGCGCTTTACACCAATATGACCCAAACGGCAGTGCCACAAATAAGTTGCACTATCATTATCAACTCTGCATCTTTTGGCTTCAACATTATGAATATGTGTATCACTACTATCGAGATTCAACACAAATAGACCACTCTTCAAGGGTGCATGACCATAAAAGATATTACTCATATAAATAGAACAACCATTATTCTCAGATTTAAATGAATAACCGTCTCGCATCAAACAAGATCCAGATATAATGTTCATGCTTAACGCTGGCACCAAATAACAATTATTCAGGTCTAAAACTAATCCCGAAGGTAGATGTAGAGGTAGCGTGCCGACGGCGATCACATCGACTTTGGAACCATTTCCCACGCGCATCGTCACCTCGTCCTTAGCCAGTCTTCGCTTAATCCGTAGTCCCTGTTTGAGTTGCAAATATTAGCAACAGAACCAGTATCAAATACCCAGGTGTTACTGCGACATCTAGTAAGGTACACATCAATAACATGTATATCACATATACCTTTGTTCACCTTGCCATCCTTCTTATCCGCCAAATACTTGGGGCAGTTCCGCTTTCAGTGACCAGTCTGTTTGAAGTAGAAGCACTCAGTCTCAGGCTTAGGTCCAGACTTGGGTTTCTTCTCTTGAGCAGCAACTTGTTTGCCGTTCTTCTTGAAGTTCCCCTTCTTCTTCCCTTTACCCTTTTTCTTGAAACTGGTGGTCTTGTTGACCATCAACACTTGATGCTCCTTCTTGATTTCTACCTCTGCAGCTTTTAGCATTGCGAAGAGCTCGGGAATTGTCTTATCCATCCCTTGCACGAAGCTCTTGTAGCTTGGTGGCAGTGATTGAAGAATTCTGTCAATGACACTATCATCCGGAAGATTAACTCCCAGTTGAATCAAGTGATTGTTATACCCAGACATTTTGAGTATATGTTCACTGACAGAACTATTCTCCTCCATCTTGCAGCTGTAGAACTTATTGGAGACTTCATATCTCTCAATCTGGGCATTTGCTTGAAATATTAACTTCAACTCCTGGAACATCTCATATGCTCCATGACGTTCAAAACGTCGTTGAAGTCCCGGTTCTAAGCCGTAAAGCATGGCACACTGAACTATCGAGTAGTCATCAACTTTGCTCTGCCAGACGTTCTTAACGTCGTCAGTTGCATCTGCAGCAGGCCTCGCACCCAGCGGTGCTTCCAGGACGTAATTCTTCTGTGCAGCAATGAGGATAATCCTCAAGTTACGGACCCAGTCCGTGTAATTGCTACCATCATCTTTCAACTTTGCTTTCTCAAGGAACGCATTAAAATTCAACGGAACAACAGCACGGGCCATCTATCTACAACAACATAGACAAGCAAAATACTATCAGGTACTAAGTTCATGATAAATTTAAGTTCAATTAATCATATTACTTAAGAACTTCCACTTAGATAGACATCCCTCTAATCATCTAAGTGATCACCTGATCCATATCAACTAAACCATAACCGATCATCACGTGAGATGGAGTAGTTTTCAATGGTGAACATCACTATGTTGATCATATCTACTATATGATTCACGCTCGACCTTTCGGTCTCAGTGTTCCGAGGCCATATCTGCATATGCTAGGCTCGTCAAGTTTAACCCGAGTATTCTGCGTGTGCAAAACTGTCTTACACCCGTTGTAGATGAACGTTGAGCTTATCACACCCGATCATCACGTGGTGTCTCGGCACGACGAACTTTGGCAACGGTGCATACTCAGGGAGAACACTTTTACCTTGAAATTTAGTGAGAGATCATCTTATAATGCTACCGTCAAACAAAGCAGAATAAGATGCATAAAGGATAAACATCACATGCAATCAATATAAGTGATATGATATGGCCATCATCATCTTGTGCCTTTGATCTCCATCTCCAAAGCACCATCATGATCACCATCGTCACCGGCGCGACACCTTGATCTCCATCGTAGCATCGTTGTCGTCTCGCCAACTATTGCTTCTACGACTATCGCTACCGCTTAGTGATAAAGTAAAGCAATTACAGGGCGATTGCATTGCATACAATAAAGCGACAACCATATGGCTCCTACCAGTTGCTGATAACTCCGTTGCAAAACATGATCATCTCATACAATAAAATATAGAATCATGTCTTGACCATATCACATCACAACATGCCCTGCAAAAACAAGTTAGACGTCCTCTACTTTGTTGCTGCAAGTTTTACGTGGCTGCTACGGGCTGAGCAAGAACCGTTCTTACCTATGCATCAAAACCACAACGATAGTTCATCAAGTTAGTGTTGTTTTAACCTTATCAAGGACCGGGCGTAGTCACACTCGGTTCAACTAAAGTTGGAGAAACTGACACCCGCCAGCCACCTGTGTGCAAAGCACGTCGGTAGAACCAGTCTCGCGTAAGTGTACGCGTAATATCGGTCCAGGCCGCTTCATCCAACAATACCGCCCAACCAAAGTATGACATGCTGGTAAGCAGTATGACTTGTATCACCCACAACTCACATGTGTTCTACTCGTGCATATAACATCTACGCAATAACCTGGCTCGGATGCCACTGTTGGGGAACGTAGTAATTTAAAAAAAATCATACGCACACGCAAGATCATGGTGATGCATAGCAACGAGAGGGGAGAGTGTCGTCCACATACCCTCGTAGACCGTTAAGCGGAAGCGTTATGACAACGCGGTTGATGTAGTCGTACGTCTTCACGATCGACCGATCCTCAGTACCGAACGTACGGCACCTCCGCGTTCAGCACATGTTCAGCTCGGTGACGTCCCGCGAACTCACGATCCAGTAGAGCTCGAGGGAGAGTTTCGTCAGCACGACGGCGTGGTGACGGTGTTGATAAAGCTACCATCGCATGGCTTCGCCTAAGCACCGCTACGATATGACCGAGGTGGATTATGGTGGAGGGGGGCACTGCACACGGCTGGGAGAGATCAATGAACAACTTGTGTGTTCTAGGGTGCCCCCTGCCCCCATATATAAAGGAGCAAGGGGGGAGGTCGGCCGGCCCTGTAGGGCGCGCCAGGAGGAGGAGTCCTCCTCCTAGTAGGAATAGGACTCCCCTCCTTCCTACTCCTACTAGGAGGGGGAAAGGAAGGGGAGAAGGAGAAGGAAAGGGGGGCGCCGCCCCCCTTCCTAGTCCAATTCGGACCAGAGGGGGAGGGGGCGCGCGGCCTGCCCTGGCCGGCCCCTCTCTCTCTCCACTAGGGCCCAACAAGGCCCAATAACCCCCGGGGGGTTCCGGTTACCCCTCCGGCACTCCGGTAAAATCCCGATTTCACCCGGAACTCTTCCGATGTCCAAATGTCGGCTTCCAATATATCAATCTTTATGTCTCGACCATTTCGAGACTCCTCGTCATGTCCGTGATCATATCCGGGACTCTGAACTACCTTCGGTACATCAAAACATATAAACTCATAATACCGATCGTCACAGAACTTTAAGCGTGCTGACCCTACGGGTTCGAGAACTATGTACACATGACCGAGACACGTTACCGGTCAATAACCAACAGCGGAACCTGGATGCTCATATTGATTCCTACATATTCTATGAAGATCTTTATCGGTCAAACCGCATAACAACATACGTTGTTCCCTTTGTCATCGGTATGTTATTTGCCCGAGATTTGATCGTCGGTATCTCAATACCTAGATCAATCTTGTTACCGGCAAGTCTCTTACTCGTTCCGTAATGCATCATCCCGCAACTAACTCATTAGTCACATTGCTTGCAAGGCTTATTGTGATGTGCATCACCGAGAGGGCCTAGAGATACTTCTCCGACAATCGGAGTGACAAATCCTAATCTCGATCTATGCCAACTCAACAAGTACCATCAGAGACACCTGTAGAGCACCTTTATAATCACCCAGTTATGTTGTGACGTTTGGTAGCACACAAAGTGTTCCTCCGGTAATCGGGAGTTGCATAATCTCATAGTCACAGGAACATGTATAAGTCATGAAGAAAGCAATAACAGTAAACTAAATGATCAAGTGCTAAGCTAACAGAATGGGTCAAGTCAATCACATCATTCTCCTAATGATGTGATCCTGTTAATCAAATGACAACTCATGTCTATGGCTAGGAAACTCAACCAACTTTGATCAACGAGCTAGTCAAGTAGTGGCATACTAGTGGCACTATGTTTGTCTATGTATTCACACATGTATTATGTTTCCGGTTAATACAATTCTAGCATGAATAATAAACATTTATCATGATATGAGGAAATAAATAATAACTTTATTATTGCCTCTAAGGCATATTTCCTTCAGCCGAGGCCTAAACGTAAGCGGTATAACCGCTAGAGCCAACGCTGGTGCCGATTATTTTTAAAATATCCGGAACAACCGCTCTGGCACCGCCCAAAATACCACTGCCAGACTCGAGGAATAAAACGAGCGGTAGTTGAGCCGGTACTACCGCTTCGGGACAAGGAGCGGCACAAACGTACTTTGCGGCCGGTACAATCGCCTGGTTGTGCCCCGGTTGCCCCACTCCATAGAGGGAGCAGTATAGCCGGTTGGGTGATTTCTACTACGTTGAATTATGTTTCTCTTCTCGAATGGATAGGGAGGTAAATGTGGGTGAAATATGTATTTCATTTCATGTATATGATTTGATTCCACCCGTATCTTTCGATGTGGACCCCCTCTTAACAGTACGGATTTTCTACAACCAAAGAAATTAAAGCCAAAAATGTGGTCTTCACTCTTTTCCCTCCAAAGGGGTACCTAACCGTCTTGTGCAATATAAACATGCATGTGTAGCTCATGCACATGGTTAGTCCGCAAAATGGGTTGTAATCAACACCAAAACACTTAAGATAGAAAATGTCCTTTCAACCACGACCGAGGCGACCCCCTCTAACCGCCAGACCGTACCGAGGACTCTAACCTATTGTGCCTTCACAGTTCCAACAAAACAGGCAAGCAGACCCCCTCCCCCCTGCACATTCGAGATACAAGAGATTTGGTTTGTGAACTTCCGCAAGCACATGATCTATACTTTTTTATGTAAGGCAGGTCTTTGTGATTCCCTTGTGCATATAAGCCTTTATTTGAGACACCACTTGTTGGCACTATAATTTAGGTAATTTACAAATTCGTTGTAGCAAAATCCATAACATGACTTGGTTGCTTTTGATTTTCAGCATGTCTTGTGTTGATTTGGCAATATCGACATTTTCTTGCTTTGCCTAACGTCCATCACATGACCAATGTACTAATGTTGCATCCAAAAAACAGTTGTGTCTGAACAATACCTGCAGAACAAACCGATGCAATTTCATTCTCAATTACACAAGCACTAATGTTGTCATTTTGATAGTTATTTATAGTGTAGCCGTTTGCGTTCCCCTTCGGTATGTATATTTGTTGCTGTAAAAAAATGTTGCTCCGTAGTAGCCCACGCAAAAAATTCACAAGTATTATTTACCGAGGCTGCAGTCTGCAAAGTGTTGATGTCCAACCATCAAATTATTGATAAAGCTAAGCAATAGTGCCAACTTTCATTAGCACTTGGGATTTTTTATATTTTTTGATTTACAGTCAACAACAATGCCCATGCTTCTTACATTTATCTGGAGCTCCAAAATGCAGATGTGCTTTTACCTATGGTATACTACTAACTATCTATATCAAACAAAGTATGTCATCTCCATGGTTGTGGGCATCCCTGGACAATAGATAGGGGGCGTTTGGCTTGTTGGCTGTCCATGGGTGGATAAGGGATAGCCATATTTTAGGATGATACCAGCCGTTTGGAAGAGAGGATACGGTGGATATGGGCAGCCATGTTTAGCGAATACTCGGTCTAAAACCTGGTTGACGAGAGCCGCCAGATTCTGGCGGACGAGGGCAGCCACTCGCGCTCTCATCGCTGAAACGTTTTTCCCCCGTCTCTCACCTCCCGAGTAGTATCCTCTAATGAGCAGGCACTCACCCTCTCGTTGCGATGGAGGTAGACCATGGGGAACACCAGCGGGTCCGTGAGTGACATGCTAATGGGCAGGTAGCTAGCCAACAATGGCTTGGTGGTCTAGCGCACATGGAACCGCCGGAGGGAGCGCACAAATATCTCATCGACGTTCTACTAGTTCACTGGCCACGGATCTCGGGTCGTCATGCTTCTTCTGTACTAGTACATGTGCTTAGGCCAACGACACCAAGAGCACTGAATATTCAGAAGAGATGTTCTTCTTGTTCGTGAATTCAACATGTTTGGTTTTGATTTCATTATTGTCAGACCATCAATTTTTCTGAATCTCTTTGAATGGAACCTGTACCCATTTATGAAACTACATATTGCATGTAACAGGGGTAATCTTACAACTCTAACAAAAAGGTCAACCTATCCACACTCAATCCTCTCAACCAAACATACAAGTGGCTATCCCTAACCACTTTTTATCTTTGCAACCAAACAATAAAACGTGGCTATCCCTAACCAGTTGGCTGGGGATATCTTCAGCCAATCTACCCTGCCCTCCAACCAAACGCCACCATAGTGTACTTGGGCAGATTTTTTTTACGCATGAATAATGAATTAGGGTTGGAAGGATCAGTTTAGCTATTAGTGACTTTCTATGCTCCTTTTGCATAGGACAATACAACGTTGAATGAATTTTACGATTCTGATAGTATATCATAAAGAACCAAGATAATGGCATGTGTGCATGCCGGTGTCGTACGAAGTGCGATAAAGCAATAAAAAAGGGTACTATCATATGGTACCAAAGGGTACTATCATATGTTATCGATTTTCGGCCTGTTTACCTTATTAACTGGTCAATTTTCTTCTTATAAGTGAAAAGGCATAGCTCATGTTGGTTCCTCAAAAAAACATGGTACATGTTTATGGCCGTTTCCCTATTCTCCTTTGCCATTTGTTTATCTGGGCACTTGCTAATTTTACAAGTTACATATTGTATATGCCATGATGCGTTTGGTGCCTTGAGATATATAGTAAGGAATGAAATTACAATGTCTTATCTACCTTTTTAGATTGTGAAAGGGATGAAATTTTGATGCAAGTTGATTGCATATTATGCATCTTGGCCAATCTATTGATGATGTTTAGCTCATGATTCTCGCATTGTTCCAGGGAATCTAGTTATAGGAGAAACAAGAACGGGAAGCTCTCATCTTTTCCGCCCGACTCTTCGTGTAACCAGTTGCTTTCCGATGTCATTTGTAGGTGTAAATCACAGTCACAACAAAGGTACGATGGTCCTGCTAGCGAAAAAGAAGGCAAATATTGTTGACCGTACATGGTAACTTGTATGAGGCACACAGTTTGCCTACACCTTGATGCTATCTATTTTGTGCAAATACTTGTACTACAACCTGATTGGTTATATGTTATGAAGGAGCTCGTTTGGGTATGCAAACTTGCCTCGCTCCTTGGTGCTGCTAGCTATGAAATCCGATGCTCCTTTTGTCAATATGTTGCCAGTTTTTCCACTACAAAGGATTTTTCTGATTAGATAGGCTCTATAGAGATTCTTTTCTCAGCATGTTGCTAGTTTCACGACAAAGGATTTTCTTAATTAGATGCATGTGCATGTGGTCACACTGATGTTCCAAAGAGCTATCAAGACATGTGATGTGATGTCAGTTTCATGGACCTTTGCAAAACATGTTGTGTTTTTCTCTTTGTAAATGAAGTTGCCTTATGCTCCTATTTGCTTCGCCCATGGTCTACCTGAGAAGATTCATACGTGATACCATTCAGCTTCAATATATAGCACCAAGATATGAAAAAATGCTACTTTCATACGATTATTAATCTTTTAACTAACCGTTTGACGCGATGGTGTGAATGTGTTGGCGACATGACGTGCACAAACTCATAACTATAACAACTCATACTGGATGGTAGTGAGGAGAGGGTCGAACATGTGCCTACTTGTGGGTGAAACAGGCGGCATGGAGGGTCCCCTTCCACCCCCCCCCCCCCCGGCTAAAGCCTGAATTCAAAAGGACTTGGACCACTCAAATCTAAGAAATCGTACTCCAGTTTCCTAGCATGATCAATCAAACAAGGTAACAATTTACATGGCTAGGTAAGTAGGCGCAAATCTCGGATGTACTGGATTGAGCGATATAGTTGTAGGCTTGAAAGCTTTCACGTCATGTTTGTTTTCTGTGGTTAAGATTAATATTCATGTGTGAATCTGGTGTTATTTTCATTTTATTCCAATTTTACCATCAGACTAAATGAATGGATTCATTGATTGTCTTTGATCCGAGACATATTATACAAGTGAGATGCCTGTTAACTAGGATCAATGAGAAAATTTTCCTCCCGATTACATGTGTTTGCATATGCACGTTTATTAGTTCACTTAGTTGTACAATCTTATGGGTCCGTTCGGTTTTGAGCCAAAAAATCGTTGAGGCCAAAAAAAAAAATTGACATCGACCACACGATGCGCATATTTGGGTAACAGACAACTATTTGGCTTGCCAACACTCTAAGATAGCAGTATCACGCATAAATCGTATAAAAAAGTCTGACGTAAAGCAAAACTATTAATTTTGGACCCTAACAGGAAAAGAACTTTCTCTCCGTGGTGTTTTTGGAGGAAGCAATGCTTTAGGAGGCTCCGCGAGCGAAAGATGCTTTTCGCGTTGAGGACCTCCCCCAGGCGAATAATGTATAGCGGCCGTTCGCTTTGAGAGGGTATGTGGTGAACCATTCCGCTGTTCTCTCAGAAGGGCGATGGAAGCGAACGCACGCAAAATAGGACTATTTAGAGGCTCTGGCGCTTTTGCTAACAAAACGTTGCATAGGCACGTGGCGTCGGGATAGCACAAATTTTGGTAGCCAAGTTCTTTCGAACCGTCGCAGTCGGACGAAAATTTGAACCGGACTTGAACCTGGGCCAGCGCCAACCGCGTGCGGCGTGCCACCTCCGCCGACACGTGGACACCCTGCGCCGCCCCCGCTCACGCGTCGTCCCTCTGGCCACCTCACCGCTCCGCCCGAAGCGACCAGAAAGGGACCAGTACCCGAGCCAAGCGGCGAGCCGGCGAGCCACCGCCCCCCGCCTCCCCTCGCCCCCGCGCGCGGTATCCTCCCCGCCACCCCGCCCCGCGGCCGCAGCGCTCCGCAGATCGACCCCTCGCGCCCGCGCGCGCGCCATGGCGTCCTCCTCCTCCGCGACGTCCGGCGACGACCGGCCGCCGGCCGGCGGGGGCGGGGGCGGGGGCGGGACCCCCGCGCAGGCGCACGCCGAGTGGGCCGCCTCGATGCACGCGTACTACGCCGCCGCCGCCTCCGCCGCCGGGCACCCCTACGCCGCGTGGCCGCTGCCGCCGCAGGCCCAGGTACGCGACGCGATCCTCCTCTCCCCCGAGCCGCTCCGGGGCCGCAGACCCGCGGCGGTGGGGTGGTGGTGTTGCCTTGTTGGTGGGGTGGTGGTGTTGCCTTGTTGGTGGCGTGCCTTCGAGTTCTGATCAGTTTTTTTTTCCCTCTTCGCGGCGGGACGCAGCAGCACGGCCTGGTGGCGGCCGGGCCGGGGGCGGCGTACGGCGCGCCGGTGCCGTTCCCCATGTACCACCACCCCGCGGCGGCGTACTACGCGCACGCGCACGCGCACGCCTCCATGGCCGCGGTAAATGCCGAGCTCCCCTCCCTCGTTTATTTTCTAGCGAAATTGTACCTGACCGTACGTGGTTGTGCGGCCGTGTTGTGAAATTGTCTGCCGTGTTCTGCTCTGTGCAGGGGGTGCCTTACATGGCCGGTGAGTCTGCGTCGGCGGCGGGGAAAGGGAAGAGGGTGGGGAAGACACGGCGTGCCCCTTCCGGCGAGATCAATTCCAGTTCCGGGAGGTGCGTGGTTTCTGTGCTCCCATGCGTGCGTGCTCTTGTTTGTCTGTTGGCCGGGTGGACTGAACTGAAATCAACTGATATGGCTTGCACAGCGGCGATGCCGGGAGCCAGGGGTCATCGGAGAAGGGAGATACAGGTGCCAATCAGAAGGTGCCTCGTTTGGCATTGTCTGAATTCTGCTTTTCTAGCAATCTATGATTGTTAGTTTTGGTTGATCCACAATTTCACATATGCTTATGTAATCTGTCCAGGGCTCATCATCATCCGCGAAGAGGAGGAAGTCCGGCGCTGCAAATACAGAAGGTGGGTTATCAGTTATCACAAACCATAATTCTTGGATACAAGGTATGATGGGTTAGTTTGAAAAGACGATGACAGGACCAGTCACACTTCGTAGTAAGGTAGATGTGGGCCTGAATTTGTGTCACTGTGTCAGGTTCGCATCCTTGTCAGGGCACCGTTGCACCCTAAGAGAGTAGTTTGTCTACTTTGGTAGTATATGTGAGAATGACAGTTGGCATTTTCAGGTGAGCCATCTCAGGCTGCCACAGTGCAGAATGCTGCAACCCAGCCGCCATTGGAAGACAAGGAGAGGTCTGCATCCAAACTGTTGGTTTTGGCACCTGGGAGGGCGGCACTCCCCAGTGCTGCACCAAACTTGAATATTGGGATGGATCCCTTGAGCGCTTCTCCATCCTCCTTGGTACAGGGGGAAGTGAACGCCGCAGCTTCTTCCCAGAGTAACGCTTCACTGTCTCAGATGGTATAGTTTTCCTTTATGAATTCTTTTCTTCAAAGGAAGATCTCTGTTTCTTCCAGACTTCCAGCCTCTGCACTGTCATGATTTTTGAGAGCGTGGTAAATTGGTAATTGTCATGAATGACCAGTAGTTTTCCTCTCATTTTGGAAAATATGAATAGTGCATTTACTTGCGACTCGGTTCTACTTTAGCCCTCTTTTATAAAAATGTGGTGACAAATAGCATGTAAATGTTTTTCAGATTGCATCTTATATGATTATAACAACCATACCCTTGAGGCCGTGACGAGCAGTCAATCTCTAATACGTATATATTACCAAAGCAGCACCTAAGTCAGAAATTTTATGCCTGCGAATACCATTGGTTATTAAATATGAATCTATAGCTACTGGTCACTCATGACCACCCGGATGCCAGTGCGAGTGAATTTTTGCAATGTTCTGCAAGATTTATCTTTGTTTTTGTAGGATGAACGGGAACTGAAGAGGGAGAGAAGGAAACAATCCAACAGAGAGTCTGCAAGGCGATCAAGATTACGCAAACAGGTACAATCAGTACTAAAGACGAACAATCTCAAGTGGGAATGTGGAAAAAAAATACTTCACACAATGTTTTGTACTTTCCTGCACTTGTTTATTTCCTGGTGAGTGTGTGGCACTAGAAGTAGAGAAATGATGGTTATAAAATTTACGTTCAACATTATGGACGTTTGACTGTTAAGTTAGGTCCGCACAAGGATCTCTCCGCATGAGAATGCTCCAGATAGGTTATGCTGGACATAATGTCTGAAACAATCACCGCCGGCCTGATGGCCTGGTCATCTTGGAAGCATTTCTCTCGCTTTTATTGCTAAAATAGGATTACCCAGATTTTATTGTTTCAGAAATTTAAGCGATCGCTTTGTAGGAAAGTATGCAATCACTAAAAGTTTTGGCCAACTGGGATCATCTCAGGCTTCCAGAAGTTTAATTAGAATATACTTTCTACTGCTTCTTGAGCAATGCTGCCTAATATACTTGATTTGTTTTAACTGGACTTGATTCCAGTAGGGATGTTTAGTCAAGTGTCCCTATGAGCTATTACCTGCATGTTGCTAAAATTATCTTCTGGGGATAATATATCTGACATTCTGAACTCAGCTGAACAGTGAAACATATCCAGTTTAGGCAAGTAAGACAACACTGTATTGATTTTCTAGGCCAGCAAATGAATTAACTTAAGATTATTTGTTGGTATAAAATTTCACCCTTGAAACAGTATTACTAATTGATCCCAATTTCTTCTTATGCTACTTAGCAAGAATGCGAAGAGCTAGCCCAGAAGGTGAGTGAGCTGACCGCAGCGAACGGCACGCTCAAATCAGAACTCGACCAGCTTAAGAAGGACTGCAAAACCATGGAAACAGAGAATAAACAGCTGATGGTGAATGCCACACCCCTCTCTGGCCATGCTCTTGATGGCAAATTTATTGTCATAACTCAATCTTACTGCTGACTGTAACCAGTGATTTTCTGATTAATGCAGGGTAAAATACTAAGTCACGATGATAAAATGCAGCAGTCAGAGGGCCCTAGTGTTGTGACTACCCTAAGCATCCAGGTCGAAGCGCCCGAGCCGCATCAGGGAGGAGACGGCAAAGCTTCATAAGAAACGCTCAACAGCAACAGCGAGGGGTTGGATCGAGTGCCAACCAGTAATTAGAAGTCAAGAAGATTGGTGGAGTTCCCTATTATCTAACCCCGCCATCGCCCAATAGCGTTTCACCCCCCTTTGAAGCTCCATAATCATACTTGGTTTTTGGTCTTAGTCATGGCTGGCCAATGAGTTGTTTGTAAAACAAGGTGTAGATAAATGTATGATAGGTTACTATATTTGTTTTTATATTTTGGTGTACTTACAAGAAGTGACATCCGGACGGTTGAAGAGCTCTTGCTGGTATGGTAGTGATACCGTGTTCAGTATCATCTAGGGAAGCTTTGCTTCGTTAGTGGTTTAGTAGTACATGCTAAAAGTGCAATAGATTGGACTGCAAAACTGGTAAAACTTTCTTCGGTACCTGGCGGCTGGGACATGGAGGTAGGGGCAGAAACGGATCGGGCAGTGCTCTTACCGTTTCTATTTCCATATTTTCAAAACAAATACAAATGCGAATATGGATATTGTCGAATACGAATGTGGATTGGGTTTACTCGAATACGGATACATATCAGATGTTTGCTGAATTTGGAACAGACACGAATAATAGCAACATATTAGTTAAAAGAAGTAAGTCAATATATATGTGACACAAAATAATCAACTTGCAACGATAGATATGTTCATAAATAAATACTACTATAATACATAATAATTAAGTTTAATCATTTAAAAATTTAATTTGACAGCTCATTAGGCTTTTATGTTCGATAATTGGCATATTGAGGGTAAAATTGCTTAATTAGCTCATGGAATTTTATTTGGACACTAATATATCCATATTTGTGTTTAAAATGCCACATTGTATTGGATTTGTATTTATAAAATAGTTTTGGATATCTTTTGTCTTGGTCATGTCGATGTGTGGCTACTCCTATACACATGATTCCCAATATAATTACTTTGAGCTTAGCCATATAAAGAAAATCACCAGAACGAATCTAAACTACTCCCTCCGTCCCATAATATAAGAACGTTTTTGACACTAATGTAGTGTCAAAAACGTTCTTATATTATGGGATGGAGGGAGTACCAATAATAGCTAAAAATCTATCTTATGTTGGGGTCGCGGATTGGGTTCTACTAGTCGGCTCTTTCTGGCGTGTCTGTTGTGCTCTACCGTGGTTTGCTTGGTTGTTGTAGAGTCGGAGTTGTGGTGGGTCTGTGTCCGGGTGGTGACAATGATACACACTCGGTGCCCATTTGCGGAGCACTCGGTCGGCAAGCCCTGCGTTTTCCCTTGCGATCATCGTCAAAGTCAGAGATGTTGTTCGCTGGTGTGTGTGGCCCACTGTTGGCATGTGCCGCCTTTATGCAGCTGTTTGCGCACTAGCTTCGTCGATGGGGTTGTTCGATGAAGTCGGAGTCGCTTGTTCAGAGGCAACCGGTGATAACGATGACGCTTGCGGCCCCTTGATGGATGTCTTTTCTTCTTTGTAGCTATATATGATCCATGCCGGTGGCCAGGTTGGTGGTGCTCATTTTCTATGGTTTGGATTATGTCGGTCTTAGCCTTGTTTTCTAAAAATTAACCGAGCAATTTTCACTCTCTTCTTAATGAAATGACAAGTCTTTTGCCTCGTTTCAAATAAATAAATTCCGCACAACAAAGAAAAAGAGAGAAAAAATATTAACGAAGTAAAAAGATGAAATTGCAATGAGCTTATTTATAATTGCCCTGAGTTTTTTTAGAATTGTCATTATCTCATCTCTTTTTGTAGTGAAAGAATTGCCATGGGTTCAATATATTTTTAGGAGGGATCCTCGCATATTTTTTTTGGGTCACGAGGGGAATCCTAGCAAAAAAAAAAATTGAGGGCAGTGGCGCAAAGCTGCTATGGCTCTTCAAGCCCACACGCCTATCTTCAGGCCCATATACAGATCAAATGCGAGCCCGCTGGAACGAACCTCCCCAGACCGCGCGCCTCCCGTGATTCCCCTTCACGCTCGCTGCCGTTGCGTGCTTCGGTTTTTAGTCCCACCTCGCCCAGCCGAGGAGCATCGAGCGGGGGCGCTGGCTATAAGATGAGGGCGAGGTGACCTTGTTCCTTACTTACCTGGACGGGGTCGACGGGCGATCAAGAAGGCCCGTGGCCTGGGTCGATGGCCCACATTGCACTTGGTGGGTGCGTCGGCCCATCATCTCCCCAAGTGGGAGAATGAACGTCATAATTTGTGGTAGAGGGGGTACGCGTTCGCGCGGCCCCTGCCAATTCTTTGAAATTAAATCTTGGTCCTTGGCCTGGCTTGCTAAAGAAGCCCGGTTTTACAATACAGTCCCTGGACTGGGCTCTGGCACATATACAGTTCCTGGTCTGGTTCGTCTTTTTGGAAAAATTATCAGCAATGGACGGAGGGTTCTGAACTTCTGATCCAAGTTTCTCTGAGCAACACGAGCGCCCTATAATGTGTATAAATCTGGTGTTCTTCACGTTCCCCTTGCAAGTAAACTTTGGCGAGAAATTCACTTCTACACACGCAAAAACATGTAGATAAGACTGAACAAGTCACTGCGGCCCCTGTCAGTTGAAGCAGAGACAAGCATCCGGAATCTAGCTTCAGCCTGAAACTAAGTTGTGGTGAACTGAAAAAACAACACGCATGCAAAACTAAAACCAAACCATACGCCCGTCCCTTGCTCACACCCATAAGGCCCCACCATGCCATGCCTCTTGAGGCAAAGCTACACTTAGAACTTTGTCAGTTCGAGGCTTCCAGCAAAATAAGAAGAACCAGTAAGTAGTTGAACCCTGCCTCTCACTAAGCTGTAAACACCAGAGGATGGAACTACCCGCAAGAACTTCAGAGCTCCTGCCCGCCGTGAACATCAACGGCACATGCTGCAGAAAGGCCACTGTTCTGTTCTCTGCTGTAAGAGCACTTTTTCGGAAGAGACTGGCAGAGCTTGCTTAAATAAAGATACATGCATGCTGAACTCCACGCTGGCTCCAACCTCTCATCTAATGTTCAGGCAGTGTGTTCTTTCAATGAGAAAAGAAGAGGCCATACATGGAACTGAAGGTACGCAAGACAGGAGGGTTCTGATACAAGTGTGGCACAGCAAGACTGCAAAATGTCCAAGATGAACTATCTGCACTACATTATACGTCCACATTAATCGTGGGGTATGTTTCAGTCCCCTGAGCAGAGTAAATCGATGTACAAGCAGAGCTGATTACCCATTGCAACTGTTCTAGTACTATTCATTAAGACAAAGCACATGCTGAAGTGTGCAGACAGAAATTAAATCAAAGCAGCCTAGAGCTTAAAACTTGTCGCTCGTGGAGCAGCTTCGACCAAGTGTTGTGGGCTACTGCACCAAAGCGTTCTCCGTTAGTACAAAGCAAGGGATGGAGATGATCCCGAAGCTGTTCGCGGTGCTTAAGACCGCAAAAAGTAGAAATCAAGAAGGAGCATCAAGTGTTGATGGTTTAACAAGACCACTGGTTTCAAGAAGGGCAAGGGCTAGAAAGGAAACTTCATGAATGGTAAACCAGCTGCCGCTCCAATGAAGGAACCCAAGGTGGAACCCAAACCCGAGACTAAGTGCTTCTATTGTAAGGGGAACGGTCACTGGTAGCGGAACTACCCCAAATGCATGGTAGATAAGAAGGCTGGCAACTTCAACAAAGTATATACGTGTTATTAATGTGTACCTTACTAGTACTCCTGGTAGCACCAAATCCCTGCTTCCCTCTGCGAAGGGCCTATCTATTTACTTTTATGTTGAGTCATCACCCTCTTATTAAAAAGCATTAGCTGGAGAGCGCAACTGTCATTTGCATACTAGCGAGATACCATCTTGTTATATCATATTATGATTGTTTTGAGAAAGTGTTGTCATCCGAGATTTATTATTATGGCTCGCTAGTTGATTATGCTATTGATATGAGTAAACATGAGACCTAAGAGTTATTGTGAATGTGGTTAGACATAATCTTTGCTGAAAACTTGAATGCTGGCTTTACATATTTACAACAACAAGAGCAAACAGAGTTTGTGAAAGTTTTTCTTTATCACTTTTAGTTTGTCAACTGAATTGCTTGAGGACAGGCAAAGGTTTAAGCTTGGGGGAGTTGATACGTCTCCGTCGTATCTACTTTTTCAAACACTTTTGCCCTTATTTTGGACTCTAACTTGCATGATTTGAATGGAACTAACCCGGACTGACGCTGTTTTCAGCAGACTTTCCATGGTGTTATTTATGTGCAGAAACAAAAGTTCTCGGAATGACCTGAAACTCCACGGAACGTCTATTTGGAAATAATAAAAAATCCTTGCAAAAGATGAAGACCAGGGGGCCCACACCCTGTCCACGAGGCTGGGGGCGCGCCCTCCCCCATAGGGCGTGCCCCCTACCTCGTGGGCCTGCTGGAGCTCCTCCGACCTCAACTCCAACTCTATATATTTGCTTTCGGGGAGAAAAAAATTAGAGAGAAGAAATCATCGCGTTTTACGATACGGAGCCACCGCCAAGCCCTAAAACCTCTCGGGAGGGCTGATCTGGAGTCCGTTCGGGGCTCCAAAGAGGGGATTCATCGCCGTCGTCATCATCAACCATCCTCCATCACCAATTTCATGATGCTCACCACCGTGCGTGAGTAATTCCATCGTAGGCTTGCTGGACGGTGATGGGTTGGATGAGATCTATCATGTAATCGAGTTAGTTTTGTTAGGGTTTGATCCCTAGTATCCACTATGTTCTGAGATTGATGTTGCTATGACTTTGCTATGCTTAATGCTTGTCACTAGGGCCCGAGTGCCATGATTTCAGATCTGAACCTATTATGTTTTCATGAATATATGTGAGTTCTTGATCCTATCTTGCAAGTCTGTAGTCACCTACTATGTGTTATGATCCGGCAACCCCGAAGTGACAATAATCGGGACCACTCCCGGTGATGACCATAGTTTGAGGAGTTCATGTATTCACGATGTGTTAGCTTTGTTCTGGTACTCTATTAAAAGGAGGCCTTAATATCCCTTAGTTTCCAATAGGACCCCGCTGCCACGGGAGGGTAGGACAAAACATGTCATGCAAGTTCTTTTCCATAAGCACGTATGACTATATTTGAAATACATGCCTACATTACATTGATGAATTGGAGCTAGTTCTGTGTCGCCCTATGTTATGATTGTTACATGATGAACCGCATCCGGCATAATTCTCCATCACCGATCCAATGCCTACGAGCTTTTCACATATTGTTCTTCGCTTATTTATTTTCCCGTTGATATTACTTTTGCTACCGTTACTTTTGTTACCGTTACCACTACTATCATATTACTTTGCTACTAAATACTTTGCTGCAGATACTAAGTTATCCAGGTGTGGTTGAATTGACAACTCAACTGCTAATACTTGAGAATATTCTTTGGCTCCCCATGTGTCGAATCCATAAATTTGGGTTGAATACTCTACCCTCGAAAACTATTGCGATCCCCTATACTTGTGGGTTATCATAAACCTAACCATAGCATGAAACATATGGATCCAAATCAGCCCCTTACGAAGCAACGCATAAACTAGGGTTTAAGCTTCTGTCACTCTAGCAACCCATCATCTACTTATTGTAGGGTAACGCAGCAGAAAACAAAAAATTCCGACCTACGCACCAGCCCAGGACCACTATGGAGACTGCATACAAGGTTTGATCTTTTTTGTTACCAACTCATAGCGCAGCGGGAAGTAGAGTCGATGACGATCGGCGGTGCAGATCCCCGCAGCTAGGATTTACAACCTCCCAACCGCGAGGATGTATACCCTCATCTGCTCCTCAGACAGTCCTCCGGGAGGACCTTCGAAACTCGAACGGTCACTCGGACAGCCCTTCGGGAGGACCTTCGAAACTCGGACGGTCACACGGACAGCCCTTCGGGAGGCACTCACGAACTAAGACCGAAACTACGATCTCTCTACAGAGTTGCACACATACGATGTCATCTATCCGGCAGGGCTTCGCCGTCCAGAGCTAGTTCCCACCGGAACCCAGACAGCCTTTCGGCTCTACGAAACTATTTCGCTGGGAGGGAGAGAGAAGCCAGATCATGCATGACACTTGTATGTGAGAAGGGATGATCCTTTAGGCAGCCCCTCCACCCCTATTTATAGGCCAAGCCCAAGGGTGGCTTCTCCAAGAAGCCAAGGGGGGAAATACCAAAAAGGCCCTCAAGGTGGCTTCTCCAAGAAGCCAAGCAAAAAGCACTTTCACTATTCATGACGACATTTTTCAGCGTCCGTTCGAACTGAAAATATTTATGTGGGCTCAGAACATTTCCAGTACCCACTAAAATAATTTTCAACGCGTTCCGAAACAATTTCGGTTTAGTGATTTTCATCTGCGAAAAGCAAACAAGAATGCGTTTTCACTATTCATGAAGACAATTTTTTGCGTCCACTAAATCCGAAAATATTTCTGTGGGTCTTAGAATAATTCCAGTACCCACTAAAATGATTTTGGATTCGTTCTGAAACAATATCAGATTAGTGAATTTCATCTGCGAAAAACAGCCAAAGCGGTACCGGCAGCTCCGAAACATTTTCGGTTTTTATTTCTGAAAATTCCAAAAAGTTTCCAGAATGATTCTGGCACCCTCCAAGAATTATCAGGCATGTGCCGAAACCATTTTGACTTAATGGCATACCCCAAAACAAATTTTTCGGTTTCACCGAAACTCATCCGGTGACCTCTCTCTGCGGTACGATTCCGCTGTTCGAAACTTTTCGGTGTCCGAAACTTTTTCGGTGATTTTCTCTCAGACTCCCTGTCTAGTATTCAGCATATAGATGACCCTTAAGCGTGTGACCCTATAGGTTCGGTGAAGTATAGACATGACCTGGAACCCCTTCCGATCAATGATCAACATCGGAGCCGTGGACACCCATATTGACCCCTATACCCACACGAATGAATATTCGAGTGAACCTCCAGTTGAGGTGAGCTATTCCTGTTGCTTCACGATATATCACAAACACCTGAGGTGAGATTTATTGCATCCCCGTGGGCCAACACTTTGTCCACTATGCAAGTTACCTCGTTACCGGTTTCTCTTTTCTCGTTTCGTGTTCCGGCATCCCCGTGATCAAATCACAAAGTGTCTGGCCAGACGTGGGCCCGAGTATATCTCTCCATCGTCGGAGGAGCAAATCCCAATCTCGAGCTATCAAGTTACTTAACATACTTTCCCATGAACCCGTAAGCCGCCGTAATAGCCATCCAGTTACGGATGACGTTTAACAAACCCCAAAGTTCATGAAGCAAGCATGAAGAAACTCGATACTCTCATGGTCTAAGGAATTATGCAAACATTAACTATCTCTGTGTTATAAACCATTAACTTGTGACGAATGAATCTCTTAGCATAACATCAATCCGGGTCGATTCAACACAAATGTTCTCTTAACATTGTGCCCTCAAAATTGCTGGCATAGACATGCCCATGATCAGGAAAACAGAACCATCATGCAACACTTGAGCTAGTCTTAGAGGCCAGACTAGGAATACTTCTTACCGTTTATTATTCCACACGTGCATATGAGTCTTCCTCCGAGCCTCGTGGATATTGCAGACTCGAGAATCATTGCAGTTATTGCATGGAACATAAACATAATTATGAACTCGGAGATAAATAATATCATTTATTATTGCCTCTAGGGCATATCTCCTACACTTATTACTTCCCAGTGCCTTCCTCTAGGCCCAAATAATGGTGAAGTGTTATGTAGTCGACGTTCACATAACACCACTAGAGGATAGACAACATACATCTCATCAAAATATCGAACGAATACCAAATTCACATGACTACTAATAGCAAGACTTCTCCCATGTCCTCAGGAACAAACGTAACTACTCACAAAGCATATTCATGTTCATAATCAGAGGGGTATTAATATGCATAAAGGATCTAAACATATGATCTTCCACCAAATAAACCAACTAGCATCAACTACAAGGAGTAATCAACACTACTAGAAACCTACAAGTACCAATCCCGGACTTGGAGACAAGAGTTGGATACAAGAGATGAACTAGGGTTTTGAGAGGAGATGGTGCTGATGAAGATGTTGATGGAGATTGCCCTCTCCCGATGAGAGGAGCATTGGTGATGACGATGGCGATGATTTCCCCCTCTCGGAGGGAAGTGTCCTCGGCAGAACAGCTCTGGCGGAGCCCTAGATTGGTTCCGCCAAGGTTCCGCCTCGTGGCGGCGGAGTCTCGTCACGAAATGTTGCTTATGATTTTTTTCCTGAACGAAAGACTTCATATAGCATAAGATGGCCACCGGAGAGCCAACAGGGGGCCCACGAGGCAGGGGTGCGCGCCCTGGGGGGTAGGGCGCGCCCCCCACCCTCGTGAACAGGTGGTGGCCCCCTGACGTATTTCTTCCCTCAGTATTTTTTATTATTTCCAAAAATAACTTTCGTGGAGTTTCAGGACTTTTGGAGTTGTGCAGAATAGGTCTCTAATATTTGCTCCTTTTCCAGCCCAGATTTCCAGCTGCCGGCATTCTCCCTCCTTATGTAAACCTTGTAAAATAAGAGGGAATAGACATAAGTATTGTGACATAATGTGTAATAACAACCCATAATGTAATAAATATTGATATAAAAGCATGATGCAAAATGGACGTATCAAAATTCTCCGTGAAGTTTCAGCTCATTTGGAATTGTGCAGAATAGGTAGCCTGACGTAGCTTTTTCAGGTCTAGATTTCCAGCTACCGGAGTTCTCCCTCTTGGTGTGTACCTTGCAAATTATGAGAGAAAATGCATTAGAATTACTCCAAAAAGCATTATTATTCATAAAAACATCATAAATAACAGTAAGAAAACATGATGCAAAATGGATGTATCATTCATCTCAAGAAATATAAATTTATTTTTTTACTTCGGTTTATTCGGTTAACTGTTTGGTTTTTCGGTATATACCAAAAAAACAAAGTTCAAAACGGTATGAAAAGTTCATACCATACCGAAACCAGAAACCGTAAAATTGGTTTGGTTCGGTTTATTTTTGGTATGGTTTTTCGGTTCGGTTTTCAAATGCACAGAGTGACCAGCAGCCGCTGCAAAATATGGCACGGCGCTATAGCTCCAACAGGCACGCCAAATTTACATTGCGGGCGCCCAGCATAAACAACATTTATCACTTTTTAAAGAACCAAAAAGATCAAACACGTAAGAAATGAATCAACAATAAATACTTCAATTATTATTATTACAACTCAAACAAATAGTTTATATTCCAATACAACAAATAGTTCAACAATACAACATCAAACATAGAAGAACAAACTAGTTTTGTCACCCATTCCATGCCCACCACTCCTCAATTAGATCCTTTTGAAGATAACCGTGCGTTTCGGCATGTCGAATGGCATTATAGGAGGCAATAAATCGGGCCACCCTCGCAGCCCTCCTCCGCACTTACGCGGGACGTCCCAACAACTCATCCTGAGAATAGTCTAAATCTTGCCCTCGCTCATTCTTGATGATCATGTTATGCATGATCACACAAGCGTTCATAATGTACCAAAGGATCTTTTGATCCCAAAATCTAGCCGGTCCTCTCACAATAGAAAATTGGGCTTGCAAAATACCAAAAGCTCTCTCCACATATATCCTAGCCGTCGCCTGAGAATTGTGGAAATCAAGATCATTTTTCTTACCTTGTGGTGCCGTCAACGGCTTCACAAATGTTTGCTACCTTGGATAGATGTCATCCGCAAGATAGTAGCCATAATTGTATGTATGGCCATTTGCTACAAACTCCACCGGTGTAGTTTCACCATTTGCAATCTTATTCATGAGTGGTGACCGATTAAGAACATTGATGTCATTCAAAGATCCAGGCATTCCAAAAAAGGCATGCCAAATCCAAGTCTCCTGATCGGCCACTGCTTCAAGGATTATAGTGGAACCCTTTTTCAGGCCGTGGAATTGTCCATGTCATGCCTTAGGATAGTTCTTTCAACTCCAATGCATGCAATCTATTGAGCCAAGCATATCTGGGAACCCGCGAGCTTTGTTCATCTCCAAAAGCCTTACGGTGTCTTCAACATTGGGAGCTCTCAAATATTCCGCACCAAACACTTGCATAGTTCCGAGTGCGAAGTGCTTGACACACATGATGGCTTGACTCTCGCCCATGGCCAAGTGGTCATCAAATAGATCCGTAGGAATACCGTATGCCAACATACACAAAGCGGCTCTCACCTTTTGAAAGGTATTATGCCCGAGTTCTCCGGCGGCATTCCTCCTTTGCTGAAAAAACCAATCATGGCTTGCCAGTTTCTCTGCAATGCGTTTGAACAACTCGATGCTCATCATAAAACGGCGCCGAAAGTAGGACTCGGGGTATGTGGAATTCAAAATAGTGCATCATCAATCTGTTGTCGGCATCGATCTTATCCCTCCACAATTTCTGACGACCGAAAATCGAACCACCGTGCTTCGGATTTTTATTGACGTGCATAGCTAGGATCATTGCGAGGTCCTCCTCCTCTTGA
Source organism: Triticum aestivum (assembly GCF_018294505.1). Classification (NCBI taxonomy): domain Eukaryota; kingdom Viridiplantae; phylum Streptophyta; class Magnoliopsida; order Poales; family Poaceae; genus Triticum; species Triticum aestivum. The sequence goes on along the minus strand of NC_057808.1, from coordinate 516,733,679 downwards.
ATATCAAATTCTTTGTCCGAAGAATCATAGGAATAACTCATCTATAATATTGAATTTAAACTAGTTTGTAAAACTACAAACAAAATGCACAAAATTCATCTACAAAATATAAAGTTCAAGCAATACATACCTTGCAAGTGTTTTGTCAAACACCTTGTGGGCGCCGCGACGAGGAGAGGAGGTGGAGGAAGCAGCGGCGGCGCATGGGGATAGGCGGGGGAAGCGCCGACGGGTCGCCGGAGCAGATGGGGAAGGTGCGGGTGGCGGCACCAGCGCATGGAGGTCTCATATCTGGCGGTTGGTGAAGAAGTGCGCGAGTCGTCGCTGTCCAGCGCGTGCGAACGGGCCCATGAAATAAGCAGCACGCGATGTCGTTTTCCTCCGCGCGCTGAACCCATTATACCGCGCGCGCCATTATTGTGCGGCTGCTGGAGCGCCCGTTTCGGCTCCGCGCGTGCAAAAAACAGTTTTTTCCAGCCTGCGGCTAAGATAGTGCGCCTGTTGGAGATGCTCTGAGAGAGAGAGAGAGAGAGAGAGAGAGAGAACAAGCCCAAGCCTGTCGCTAAAATAAGGATGGGAGAACAAGCCCAAGACCGGCGCTAAAATAAGGATGGCGCTACGCGTTATGCGACCACGTCCCCACTGCTGATCAACTCCCATCATACGTCTTCTCAAAAAAAACTCCCATGATATGCCCCGCTGTGTCCCCTAGTCCGCAAACACTGATGATGTTTCTAAAACATGAGCGACGTTCCAAACCCCCGACTTGCATGAATGGCTTATCTGCAACATCGAAAATTAATGCTCTCATAGCTGTCGCGATGTTGCAATCTTGGTCGAGCTCTACATCACACCGGCGTTGTCCGCACTGGCCACATGCTTGTGTCGCGACAGCATGGCCAGGACGGTCAGAAGCCGACAAACCATGGGTGATCGACGACGCCGAGCGAGAGAGGGGGGAGATGGAATGGGGGAGGGCAGCGGCGTGAGAAGTAGAGGGTTGTGTGGAGGGAGTGGATAAGAATGAGGGGATTTTTAAGGTGTCACTCTCCCTACTTTGGGCCAGGCCAGATTTGTGGCGTGGGCCCAGGAAGCCACGCCACTACTAGTATGGTTTGCGAGTGATGGTGGCCAGCACAGCATTTGCCGGTTGTAATATTTTTCTATATTGTGTGTGAGAGAGACATAATTTTTAAAATATGTTAATGAAGTCTAGACATTTAGATTATTTAATGGTGTGCTGATCTGACCTTTAAGGGATATAATGAAACTATTAGAGTGTTACACACAAGTTCTCACATACGTTGCTGACAAATTGAAGCATATCCCAGGACCATATTTTCCAACTTAAATCTGGCATGTTGAGGCAAATTCATAGGTTTATATCATTTGGAGTTGGCATGTTACAAAAAAATTCTACGCAAATGTTAAAAACACTCACACACTTTTTAACTTGGATATGAATCATGGTTTTTTGGCATTCATTTTAATTGATGAGCAAATTATAAATAAATTTGAGTGCATTAGTGGTGTGGACACCGTATTCAATGTCGTTAGTAAATATAGTTGATGGTGTCTTGTTTATGCCCAACACCAACAATAAATTATGTCAATGGTGTCGGGAAATGCGCCGGTCACTTGTTTAAAACGATGACCATGAGAAGATGCTGGATGTTGGCAATGGCGAAGAGGTCGAGATGGAGGATGCTGGCAATGACGAGGCAATTGACATGGAGGTCAGGGCTCTTGAACCAGTCTGCCCTACAATGCCCTTGGAGGTCGACGATCCTCAAGTCTACCACCGATTCAAGCGCCTTCGAGCTTGCCGCTATGAGGCTCTCTCTGCTGCTTGTTGGTTTGCATTGGATTTGAATGTATGTAAGTGGATTAACACCCCACCCCCCAGCGTGGTTAGTGAAAATCCTACGCAATCTCATTCAAACCGCTCAAATCCCTAATCAGATATGCTTTTTTTTGTCCCAAATTGAAGCCTACAAGTAGATTTTGAGGCCTAAATTGAGGCACGAACGGTATGATCGATGACATCTGGGACAAAGGGCTTACCGCCATTGACGAACGCGTGCCTAAGGAGTGATGAAGCCGGCGCTTGACACCAGTGCTCGTCGTCCAGATCTTAGCTCCAATACTCGCTTCCGTTGCTCGCCATTTAGATCTTGTGCTCACCACCGCCGGTGAGAGGGGAGAGTGAGCGGTGAGAGAAGGGTGAGGGAATCTATGGCACCACTTCACGAAACAACACACTGTTTTTGGCCCGTGCGTGCAACCTCATCCACTCACGTGCCTAGAGTTTCGACGTTGGGGCTGGCTTTGGAATACTGTAAGTTTGAGAGTTCCTCTAGAGCCAAGCCCATAGATGCTTTAAGGTTCATGTGGGCCAATATTCATGTGCAACTCAAGGAACCAAACAGACCAAAATCGCATCCATCGGGTCTGACTGACTGAGGCTAATGTAGTCTACCAAACGCATCGTAAGAGAGGCTGAGTCGAATTGGCTGGGAATTTCAATTACTTGTATAGTGATGGTGTTTAGTGGTTCAAGTCTTTTTTTCTTTGCGTGGATATGTTTATAGTAGTTAAAGTTATGCATGAACTCGATATAATAGTACAGTTCAAACTGGAAATCGCTGTTCAGAACGAAAAAATACAGTAACTGAAGTTATAAAGAACCGTGTGAGGAATTGTTGTCAACAAGATGTATCCAACGGCTCCTGTACGGACAGGCGCTCAGGGCGACCAAGGCGACGCGGGCGGCGATCCCACGCCCGCATCCGTCTCCGGCGACCACGCCGCACGCGCCCCTGCTACCTCTTGAGCACTGCATTGGTTTTCCCTTGAAGAGGAAAGGGTGATGCAGCAAAGTAGCGTAAGTATTTCCCTCAGTTTTTGAGAACCAAGGTATCAATCCAGTAGGAGGCTACGCACGAGTCCCTCGTACCTACACAAAACAAATAACTCCTCGCAACCAACGCGATAAGGGGTTGTCAATCCCTTCCCGGTCACTTACGAGAGTGAGATCTGATAGATATGATAGGATAATATTTTTGGTATTTTTGTGATAAAGATGCAAAGTAAAATAAAAGCAGAGTAAAAAGCAAAGGAAATAACTAAGTGTTGGAAGATTAATATGATGAAGATAGACCCGGGGGCCATAGGTTTCACTAGTGGCTTCTCTCAAGAGCATAAGTATTTTACGGTGGGTGAACGAATTACTGTTGAGCAATTGACAGAATTGAGCATAGTTAAATATCTAGGTATGATCATGTATATAGGCATCACGTCCGAGACAAGTAGACCGACTCCTGCCTGCATCTACTACTATTACTCCACTCATCGACCGCTATCCAGCATGCATCTAGAGTATTAAGTTCATGAAAACAGAGTAACGCCTTAAGCAAGATGACATGATGTAGAGGGATAATAATTCATGCAATATGGTAAAAACCCCATCTTGTTATCCTCGATGGCAACAATACAATACGTGCCTTGCTGCCCCTACTGTCACTGGGAAAGGACACCGCAAGATTGAACCCAAAGCTAAGCACTTCTCCCATTGCAAGAAAGATCAATCTAGTAGGCCAAACCAAACTGATAATTCGAAGAGACTTGCAAAGATAACCAATCATACATAAAAGAATTCAGAGAAGATTCAAATATTGTTCACAGATAATCTTGATCATAAACCCACAATTCATCGGTCTCAACAAACTCACCGCAAAAAGAAGAATACATCGAATAGATCTCCATGAGAGAGGGGGAGAACATTGTATTGAGATCCAAAAAGAGAGAAGAAGCCATCTAGCTACTAACTATGGACCCTATGGTCTGAGGTAAACTACTCACACTTCATCGGAGAGGCTATGGTGTTGATGTAGAAGCCCTCCGTGATGGATGCCCCCTTTGGCGGAGCTCCGGAACAGGCCCCAGGACGGGATCTCGTGGGTACAGAAGGTTGGGGCGATGGAATTAGGTTTTTGGCTCCGTATCTGATTGTTTGGGGGTACATAGGTATATATAGGAGGAAGGAGTACGTCGGTGGAGCAACAGGGGGCCCACGAGGGTGGTGGGCGCGCCCCCCTACCTCGTGGCCTCCTCTTTTGTTTCTTGACGTAGGGTCCAAGTCTCCTAGATCATATTCTTCCTAAAAATCACGTTCCCGAAGGTTTCATTCCGTTTGGACTCCGTTTGATATTCATTTTCTGCGAAACTCTGAAATAGGCAAAAAACAGCAATTCTGGGCTGGGCCTCCGGTTAATAGGTTAGTCCCAAAAATAATATAAGAGTGAATAATAAAGCCCAATAATGTCCAAAACAGTAGATAATATAGCATGGAGCAATCAAAAATTATAGATACGTTGGAGACGTATCAGGCATCCCCAAGCTTAATTCCATCTCGTCCTCGAGTAGGTAAATGATAAAAACAGAATTTTTGATGCGGAGTGCTACTTGGCATAATTTCAATGTAATTCTTCTTAATTGTGGTATGAATATTCAGATCCGAAAGATTCAAGATAAAAGTTCATATTGACATAAAAATAATAATACTTCAAGCATACTAACAAAGCAATCATGTCTTCTCAAAATAACATGGCCAAAGAAAGTTATCACTACAAAATCATATAGTCTGGCTATGCTCTATCTTCACCACACAAAGTATTTAAATCGTGCACAACCCCGATGACAAGCCAAGCAATTGTTTCATACTTTTGACGTTCTCAAACTTTTTCAATCTTCACGCAATACATGAGCATGAGCCATGGATATAGCACTATATCTGGAATAGAATGGTGGTTGTGGAGAAGGCAAAAAGGGAGAAGATAGTCTCACATCAACTAGGCGTATCAACGGGCTATGGAGATGCCCATCAACAGATATCAATGTGAGTGAGTAGGGATTGCCATGCAACAGATGCACTAGAGCTATAAGTATATGAAAGCTCAACAAAAGAAACTAAGTGGGTGTGCATCCAACTCGCTTGCTCACGAAGACCTAGGGCATTTTGAGGAAGCCCATCATTGGAATATACAAGCCAAGTTCTATAATGAAAAATTCCCACTAGTATATGAAAGTGACAAAATGAGAGACTCTCTATCATGAAGATCATGGTGCTACTTTGAAGCACAAGTGTGGTAAAAGGATAGTAACATTGTCCCTTCTCTCTTTTTCTCTCTTTTTTTTATTTGGGCCTTTTCTCTTTTTTATGGCCTCTTTTTTTTCGTCCGGAGTCTCATCCTAACTTGTGGGGGAATCATACTCCATCATCCTTTTCCTCACTTGGGACAATGCTCTAAAAATGAAGATCATCACACTTTTATTTTCTTACAACTCAACAATTACAACTCGATACTTAGAACAAAATATGACTCTATATGAATGCCTCCGGCGGTGTACCGGGATATGCAATGAATCAAGAGTGACATGTATGAAAGAATTATGAACGATGGCTTTGCCACAAATACGATGTCAACTACATGATCATGCTAAGCAATATGACAATGACAGAGCGTGTCATAATAAACGGAACGGTGGAAAGTTGCATGGCAAAATATCTCGGAATGGCTATGGAAATGCCATGATAGGTAGGTATGGTGGCTGTTTTGAGGAAGGTATATGGTGGGTGTATGATACCGGCGAAAAGTGCGCGGTATTAGAGAGGCTAGCAATGGTGGAAGGAAAAAAGTGCGTATAATCCATGGACTCAACATTAGTCATAAAGAACTCATATACTTATTGCAAAAATCTACAGGTTATCAAAGCAAAGTATTACACGCATGCTCCTAGGGGGATAGATTGGTAGAAAATACCATCGCTCGTCCCCGGCCGCCACTCATAAGGAAGACAATCAATAAATAAATCATGCTCCGACTTCATCACATAACGGTTCACCATACGTGCATGCTACGGGAATCACAAACTTTAAGACAAGTATTTCTCAAATTCACAACTACTCAACTAGCATGACTCTAATATCACCATCTTTATATCTCAAAACAATTATCAAGCATCAAACTTCTCATAGTATTCAACACACTCATAAGAAAGTTTTACAAATCTTGAATACCAAGCATATTAGGATTATTTAAGAAAATTACCATGCTATTTAAGACTCTCAAAATAATATAAGTGAGGCATGAGAGATCAATAGTTTCTATAAAAAAAATCCACCACCGTGCTCTAAAAGATATAACTGAAGTACTAGAGGAAAACTATATAACTCAAAAGAAATAAGCGAAGCACATAGAGTATTCTAACAAATTCCAAATCATGTATGGCTCTCTCAAAAGGTGTGTACAGCAAGGATGATTGTGGTAAACTAAAAATCAAAGACTCAAATCATACAGGACGCTCCAAGCAAAACACATATCATGTGGTGAATAAAAATATAGCTCCAAGTAAAGTTACCGATGGAAGTAGACGAAAGAGGGGATGCCTTCCGGGGCATCCCCAAGCTTTGGCTTTATGGTGTCCTTAGATTATCTTGGGGGTGCCATGGGCATCCCCAAGCTTAGGCTCTTTCCACTCCTTGTTCCACATCAAATCTTTCACCCAAAACTTGAAAACTTCCCAACACAAAACTCAACAGAAATCTCGTGAGCTCCGTTAGCGAAAGAAAACAAAAGACCACTTCAAGGTACTGTAATGAACTCATTATTTATTTATATTGGTGTTAAACCTACTGTATTCCAACTTCTCTATGGTTTGTAAACTATTTTACTAGCCATAGATTCATCAAAATAAGCAAACAACACACGAAAAACAGAATCTGTCAAAAACAGAACAGTCTGTAGTAATCTGTAACTAAAGCAAACTTCTGGAACTCCAAAAACTCAGCAAAAATAGGAAGACCTAGAAAATTTGTTTATTGACCAGCAGCAATTGGAATCACTATTTTATCACGTTCTGGTGATTTTTAACAATTGTTTTCGTGAACAGAAAGTTTCTGGAAATTTCTGCAAGATCAAATAACTATCATCCAAGAAGATCCTATAGGTTTAACTTGGCACAAACACTAATTAAAACATAAAAACACATCTGACCAGAGGCTAGAACAAATATTTATTCCTAAACAGAAGCGAAAGCAAAAAAAACTAAAAATAAAATTGGGTTGCCTCCCAACAAGCGCTATCGTTTAACGCCCCTAGCTAGGCATAAAAGCAAGGATAGATCTAGGTATTGCCATCTTTGGTAAGCAATTATTCAATGAGACATCTATCATCCTTAGGAATTTCTTTCTTTTTAGTAATTATCAAACTTTTAGGCACAAGATCGAGAAATTCATTCGTAGCAAATGGTTCCTTAATGATGGCAAAAAGATTGGGATGAATACTTATAGATTTGAGATCCGCAGTTTCCTTATTAGAGGATTCACCCTTATTTTTAGTAACATACATAAGCTTGGAAATTTTAGTAGGAGGACTTGGAGTATTCTTTACGGAAGAAAAAGCGGTTCCCAAGTTGGTAATGATACCCTCAAGTTTATCGATTCTAGTGGAATCTTGATTTATTCTCTCATTAACTATGAGTTCCTTCTCCTTAATATTTTTCAAAGTGACTCCTACCTTAGATCCATATTGGGTAATTTGGTTGTGGATCTTTTTATGCAAATTTTCGATTAACTCTACAGTAGCAACCTTATTTTCAATAATTTCAAGTCTTTGCATTACATGCTCCAAACTTAACATAGTTCCATTAACCAAAAGAGGTGGTGAGCCAAACAAATCTATCATAGCATTACAAGAGTCAAAAGTATGGCTACCCAAGAAATTCCCTCCGGTAATGGTATCAAGGATATATCTATACCAAGGATTAGCACCTACATAAAAATTGCGGAGAAGAACGGAAGTAGATTGCTTCCTGGTAGATCTATTTTGAGCATTGCAAATTCTATACCAAGCGTTTTTTAGATTTTCTCCCTCCCTTTGTTTAAAATTTAGAACTTCATTCTCGGGAGACAACGGAGAAGATAGAGGACTAGCCATAACGACAAGCAAGCAAAAAAGAGGCAAACGGAAAAGAGAGGGCGAATAAAATGGCAAGGGTGAAGTGGGGGGAGGAAAACGAGAGGCAAATGGCAAATAATGTAATGCGGGAGATAAGGGATTGTGATGGGTACTTGGTATGTTGACTTTTGCGTAGACTCCCTGGCAACGGCGCCAGAAATCCTTCTTGCTACCTCTTGAGCACTGCGTTGGTTTTCCCTTGAAGAGGAAAGGGTGATGCAGCAAAGTAGCGTAAGTATTTCCCTCAGTTTTTGAGAACCAAGGTATCAATCCAGTAGGAGGCTACGCGCGAGTCCCTCGTACCTACACAAAACAAATAACTCCTCGCAACCAACGCGATAAGGGGTTGTCAATCCCTTCACGGTCACTTACGAGAGTGAGATCTGATAGATATGATAGGATAATATTTTTGGTATTTTTGTGATAAAGATGCAAAGTAAAATAAAAGCAGAGTAAAAATCAAAGGAAATAACTAAGTGTTGGAAGATTAATATGATGAAGATAGACCCGGGGGCCATAGGTTTCACTAGTGGCTTCTCTCAAGAGCATAAGTATTTTACGGTGGGTGAACGAATTACTGTTGAGCATAGTTATGAGAATATCTAGGTATGATCATGTATATAGGCATCACGTCCGAGACAAGTAGACCGACTCCCTGCCTGCATCTACTACTATTACTCCACTCATCGACCGCTATCCAGCATGCATCTAGAGTATTAACTTCATGAAAATAGAGTAACGCCTTAAGCAAGATGACATGATGTAGAGGGATAAATTCATGCAATATGATAAAAAAAACCCATCTTGTTATCCTCGATGGCAACAATGCAATACGTGCCTTGTTGCCCCTACTGTCACTGGGAAAGGACACCGCAAGATTGAACCCAAAGCTAAGCACTTCTCCCATTGCAAGAAAGATCAATCTAGTAGGCCAAACCAAACTGATAATTCGAAGAGAGTTTCAAAGATAACCAATCATACATAAAAGAATTCAGAGAAGATTCAAATATTTTTCATAGATAATCTTGATCATAAACCCACAATTCATCGGTCTCAACAAACACACCGCAAAAAGAAGATTACATCGAATAGATCTCCACGAGAGAGGGGGAGAACATTGTATTGAGATCCAAAAAGAGAGAAGAAGCCATCTAGCTACTAACTATGGACCCAAGGTCTGAGGTAAACTACTCACACTTCATCGGAGAGGCTATGGTGTTGATGTAGAAGCCCTCCGTGATGGATGCCCCCTCCGGCGGAGCTCCGGAACAGGCCCCAAGATGGGATCTCGTGGGTACAGAAGGTTGCGGTGGTGGAATGAGGTTTTTGGCTCCGTATCTAATTGTTTGGGGGTACGTAGGTATATATAGGAGGAAGGAGTACGTCGGTGGAGCAACAGGGGGCCCACGAGGGTGGAGGGCGCGCCCTGGGGGGGTGGGCGCGCCCCCTACCTCGTGGCCTCCTCTTTTGTTTCTTGACGTAGGTTCCAAGTCTCCTGGATCATATTCTTCATAAAAATCACGTTCCCGAAGGTTTCATTCCGTTTGGACTCCGTTTGATATTCCTTTTCTGCGAAACTCTGAAATAGGCAAAAAAACAACAATTCTGGGCTGGGCCTCCGGTTAATAGGTTAGTCCCAAAAATAATATAAAATTGAATAATAAAGCCCAATAATGTCCAAAGCAGTAGATAATATAGCATGGAGCAATCAAAAATTATAGATACGTTGGAGACATATCAGCCCCCGTCGAGAGGGGCGAGTGGACCGCGGTCCGATCAGCGACGGGCAGGAAGCAGGGCTCCTCAACTTCGTGCGCGCGAGGTTGGTCGGGTAGTAGGTTTTGGGTGCTCGCAGAGGAGTGCTTGGACGAGGAGGAGGAGGAGGCGTGCGGTGAGGCGGCGAATGCGGAGCACGGCCGGTCGGTTTGCTCCGTCGGCGATTTCGTGGCGCGGGCGGAGGAGCTCGGGGGCTCCTCCAAGGTCGGGCGCCGGTGCGCGTTTGTGCCCGGCGGCCACGGACCCAGGCGGGTGGCTGCAGCGGCCCGCGGGGTTCCTCGTGCGGCGCCAGCGAGAGAGGGCCGAGGGCGGCCAGAGCTCCAGGATGCTGGCCTGCTTCTTCTCCCTGGCCAGGGGCCGATCTGGCCGGCAACGGCCGGACCCACGGCGCCGGCGGCGCCGGCGAAAACGCGGGCTCCTCTGCCTAGGGTTGGGGAGCAGACGCCTGCCGAGCCAGTGAGCCAGGGCGTCCAAGTGGGCTGCGGCCCAGTGCTGGTCTACGAGCGTCGTGGCCCAGTCGACTGCGTTGGTTGCGGGTCCGCCGGGTGCGTTATCCTCCCAGGCCCAGCACGCTACGCTTGTCACGGCCCAGCCCAGCCCAGGCCCAGCACCCAAGCCATATAAGTGGCTGTGGTTGCCCGGGGAACCCTAGACATCTCATTAGGGTTTCTAGCTTCCAGATCGGAGGTGCGGCGCTTCGGCCACTCCGTCCGCTCCCTCTTCCCCATTCCCCTCCCCCTCCACTCGTGCGCTCCTTTGCCGTGCTGGTGGCGATGGGTTCCAAGCAAGATCGTCGGGCGGAGAAGCCGACCATGGACCCGCCGCGGGACCGCGACCGCGCGTGATGTCAGAGCTCCTCGGCGCAGGGGGCGGAGCACGCTGACGAGGAAGGCGGCTGGGGGCCACCGCCCGCATGGTAGCTCAAGGAGCAGGAAAGAAAAAAGAAGAAGAAGGAGGAGTACAAGAAGCGCGGCCTCGAGCTCAAGCGCAAGGGGATGCTGACGACCCACGGCGGCGACCGCGTCGGAGATCCAGTCGCCAAGAAACAAAAGTTCAAGTCTGCGGTGGCGGCGGCCTCCAAGCTGCCCCTCCCGCCCAGATCTGAGGTGCCTTCCTCTTCCAAGGGCACGGCGGTGGAGCCGATCCCCGTCGAAGAAGCAGAGGGCCCGGAGTGCTTCAAGTGCGGTCGCGCTGGCCATTACCAAAACCAGTGCACCTTCAAGCCGCTCTGCATTGTGTGCACCCAGGAGGGGCACACCTCTACCCAGTGCCCGTCCCACGGCAAGCCCCTGCTCCTCCAAACCATGGGGCACGCCATCTCTGGCGAGGGCTTCTTCTGCCTGCAGTACCCCGAAGACGCGGAGGAGGAGCCGCAGGTCTTGCTTGGGGCCAACTCGGTCGTGCTGTCGGCGGCGCCAGGCGTGCTCACGAAGGACATCCTGGAGGTGGAGCTACCACACTTGTTCGAGGGCACCTGGGATTGGCAGATCACTCCCCTTGACGGTGGCTCGTTCTCGCTAGTGTTCCCGGACCCGGCCAAGCTTCGGATGGCCACGCGCAGCGGCAAGCTCTTCCTCTCCCTCAACAACCTCACAGCTGACATCCGCGACACCATCCTCGACGCTGATGACCCACAAGTATAGGGGATCTATCGTAGTCCTTTCGATAAGTAAGAGTGTCGAACCCAACGAAGAGCACAAGGAAATGACAAGCGGTTTTCAGTAAGGTATTCTCTGCAAGCACTAAAATTATCGGTAACAGATAGTTTTGTGATGAGATAATTCATAACGGGTAACAAGTAACAAAAGTAAATAAGGTGCGGCAAAGTGGCCCAATCCTTTTTGTAGCAAAAAACAAGCCTGGACAAACTCTTATATAAAGAAAAGTGCTCCCGAGGACACATGGGAATTATCGTCAAGCTAGTTTTCATCATGCTCATATGATTCACGTTCGTTACTTTGATAATTTGATATGTGGGTGCACCGGTGCTTGGGTACTGCCCCTCCTTCGACAAGTCCCACTTATGATTAACCACTCTCGCAAGCATCCGCAACTACGAAAGAAGAATTAAGGTAAACCTAACCATAGCATGAAACATATGGATCCAAATCAGCCCCTTACGAAGCAACGCATAAACTAGGGTTTAAGCTTCTGTCACTCTAGCAACCCATCATCTACTTAATACTTCCCAATGCCTTCCCCTAGGCCCAAACAATGGTGAAGTGTCATGTAGTCGAAGTTCAGATAACACCACTAGAGGAAAGACAACATATATCTCATCAAAATATCGAACGAATACCAAATTCACATGACTACTTATAACAAGACTTATCCCATGTCCTCCGGAACAAATGTAACTACTCACAAATCATATTCATGTTCATAATCAGAGGGGTATTAATGTGGATAAAGGATCTGAACATATGATCTTCCACCGAATAAACCAACTAGCATCAACTATAAGGAGTAATCAACACTACTAGCAACCCATAGGTACCAATCTAAGGTTTTGAGATAAAGATCGGATACAAGAGATGAACTAGGATTTGAGAGGAGATGGTGCTGGTGAAGATGTTGATGGAGATTGACCCCCTCCCGATGAGAGGATCGATGGTGACGCACTACTAGGAAAAGGGCTATAGCTGATATGGACATTAATGGCGCACCATGTATGTGGTGCGCCACTGCTATATAGCAGTGGCGCACCAGTTACAGGTGCGCCATTACTAGCAAATTTTTATTTTTTTATTTTTCCAAAACTACTAATGGCGCACCAGGGCACAGTGCGCCATTAATAGTTGTAACTAGTAATGGCGCACCACACACACGGTGCGCCATTACTAGCAATTTTTTTTCCAAAACTTGTAATGGCGCACCTGGGTAAAGTGCGCCATTACTAGTTCAAACTAGTAATGGCGCACCACAAACAAGGTGCGCCACTACTAACAAATTTTTTTTTGCAAAACTAGTAATGATATTTCTTCTGTTCTAGTCCTCATGAATATTTGTTTATGTGTTTATTCTGGTATTGAATTTCTAACTCACAAAAAGTATTAAATTTATTAATATTTTTTGAACTCATGAATATTTTTAAATTTCATGGGCACTTTTTGAATTCATGAATATTTTTTTAAATTTGATGATATTTTGTCATATTCATAAATGTTTTACCAATTCACAAATGAATGCAATTAAAAATCCAAAAAAACAAATTTGATGATATTTTCAAATAAAAAATTTGATGATATTTTCAAATAACAAATTTGATGATATTTTCAAAAATAAAAAAGAAGTTACTAATGGCGCACCCATCAGTGATGCGCCATTGCTATTCTTCCCCCTTCTATCCCTTTTCCCCTCGCCCCCCGCGCCAGATCCCCCTCCATCTCGATCCCCCTCGCCGCCGACGACCCCCCGCACCCTCCCCCGCTCCACCGCCGCCGACGACCCCCCGCACCCTCCCCCGCTCCACCGCCGCCGACGACCCCCCGCACCCTCCCCCGCTCCACCGCCGCCGATGACCCCCGCACCCTCCCACACTCCAACCTAGGTTAGGATAGGTCGCGTCGCGCCCCAACCCCATTCGCCACAACCGCCCCACCCCACCCCACCGGCAGCTGCACCTCGTTCCGCCGCCGTGACAAGGAAGCCGGAGCCCGGAGGTGGAGACTTCGGCGGGGCTACTCGCAGTCCATCGACGGCTGACAACGAACGCTGACGCGACGCGATGAGGCCGGCCCATGACCACGACCACGACCGGCGTCCTCCTCCTTCTACGGTCTGCATCTCCGATGCGACGCCAACCACCGCCTCGTCAACGAATGTAAATGCTCCCTCCCTCCCTCCCTCTCTACTCCTCTCCTCTATATAGTGTAATAATTTTTATCAATAAAAAATAATAAAAAAAGTTACTAATGGCGCACCAGGAGTGGGTGCGCCATTGTTATCAATAAAAAAAGTTACTTATGGCGCACCCCACGGTGGTGCGCCATTGCTATGGATGTACTTATGGTGCATCCCTTGGAGGTGCGCCATTGCTATCCCTTTCCCCCTCGCCCCCCGCGCCAGATCAAATCCCTAGCCCCCTCGCCCCCCACGCGCCAGATCCCTTTCCCCCTTGCCGCCGACGACCCCTTTCCAGCGCGCCCCGCCCCCACCTCCAGCGCTCCTCCACCCATCACCACCGCACCTCTTCCACCCCTCACCACCGCAAGCCGCCGCCATCCCCGAGCATCCACCGCCGCCGCCGCTCCCAAGCATCCACCACCACCGCCGCCGCCCCCAACCAACCATCCACCGGCTCCGCCCCCTCCCCTCCTCCCAACCATCCACCACCCTCCACTGGACCGCAAGCCACTGCCGTCATCGCCCCGAATCGTGCGTTTCCTCCCCGAGCAGGCTTCACCGAGCACGGGTCCGCCTCCTCCAGAAGCCCCCGAAGCAGCAGATCGAGCCCCTCTGCACTGGCTGCCCACGGTGTCTCCGTCCCGAAGCTGCAGATCATCCAGTCCCCCACTCCTCCACGGTGAGCATCTGAATGGCTGGAATGTGTTCTTTTGAGAGAAAAGTGCAGAGTTGCATAAGTTACATACTGGTCCAAGCTCACTCTGCTCGCCACTAGTTCCAAGTACTAAGGGATTGCTACGCTGTCTGCATTAACACCATCATTTACACCGAGTGAACACACTTAATTTTCTAAGGCATCTGCTACTCTGTTATAGTCTCTCCTAGCCAAAACTGAAACAAAATGCATCGAAGTTCTGAATCAAAAAACTCTTTTCAGCTCATATTTGGGTAGACAGTGGAAGGATCAGTGTGTCTTCAGATTCAGAGTACTCTGAAATGTTACACTGGTTGCTGTTTATCTTCAGATTTTATTAACTCTAGCTTTAGAGTATTATGCGAAGCTACAAGATGTGTGATCTATTGTCAGAACATTTTGTTAGATCTTTGGTGTGCTTACCAAGAATGAAATAAAAGATGATCCTTCGGATTTATTTGTTGAGACAAGCATCTCATATATGTTCAGCACCTGGGTGGGTTCTGCTTCAGTAAATCAAATCATACATAGCATGGCCGTATGTTGTGGGAGGTCGGCGCCCACGCAGCAGGTTGATTGGGCCGGGAAAGTTTTTTGAGGGAATAAAAGGATGGGAAAGATGTACACACGGCTGACTGACTTTGGTTTTTTCTTTTATCTCTTTATTATTATTATTATTATTATTATTATTATTATTATTGTCACACACACGGCTAGCAAAGTTTTTGGATGGGCTGGTATGTATAGTATATACCTAGTATATATAAAATTAAACTTGTGATGATGTTGTACTTGTGATGATGCTACTTGTGATGATGTTGGCAACAATTAGTGTTTTTGAAGAAGAAGAATAAACCTGCTGCTGCTGCTGCTGTTATGCCTGTATTCACTGCTGCTGCTGCTGTACTTGTGATGATGCTACTTGTGATCTTCTGAAATGACCCATTGGTGACTTCATTACGTGGGGATAATGATTTTGCAGGTACCCCGAGAGGCCCTTGAGTTTGCCGGAATGTCGATTAACTTCCGTTCCGGCAAATTCAGGTACTCCATATGTCCTATTTTCAGCAACGGTCATGCTAAAATTTTCCGTGAATTTTGGCATGACTTTGCTAAAAATAGGACATATGGGGTACTTGCGACTAATGCATGGGCCGGGGTATCTTAGTACTTAATTAAGTAGGATCAATTGCCTCTTGTGTTATACATATAGAAGTGTGATATCAACTCATAGTTATTACTAATGTCAGTTGCTCGTCATCGATAAACCCTATTCTGGTAGGATGACCTACTAAAAAAGCCCATACCACATATTCTATTTGGATGGCCCTGCTAACCCTTGACCATAAATACTTGAGATGGATGTAGCAGGCTTAAAGAAAGAAATGTTTTTAGGCCAACTCCATTGGGCATCTATTTGGATGGCCCTGCTACCTATCTACCTATCTATCCTCTACAAGACCCTCCACCTATGTTTCTAATTAGATAGCTTTCTTTCAACTCTTAACCAGTTCCATTTCTCCACCCTCCATTTCTAATTAGATACCCGTCGGGCGCTACAGTTCTAGCTGTACTAGCGATGCTATATGTATGATAGTATTCGAGGTGTATTAGTGATAATATTCGACGATGTACGGACGCAAGAGATGATGTAGTTTTGAATTATGAACGTAGGAAATGTCGTCATCGGACGACGAAAGTATCCCGGGGGAGTGCGGCTGGTGCCACGACAATCGAGGTCTGTGCGACAGGCCTCACCTGGACGATGATCGGCGCTTCAACATTAAGCTCGAGGAGACCTTCAAAGTTGAAACGGTACGCAACGACGACGAGTGTATTTTTTCATAATTAAGCATGACTTCAACTATTTCAACGTGTAATTTTCATCTTTTACAATTCGAGTATAGCTTATCCCATGCCATGCAAGACGCTATGTCTTAGAGAGGATGGATTTTGAAGACCATGAAAATTATGAAACAAAGAAAATTCACCTAAGGACTCATCATGATGTGGATTTTGAAGTAAATCTGTATAATTCTGGGAGCGTAACCCATTTTGGTTGCAAAAATTGGGAAGCATTTTGCAAGATGTATGGTTTTGATGAGGGTATGCTTGTCACCATGGATCTTGGTGATCCTGACATCGACCAAGACAATATGGACATTTGGGTCCTTGTTGATACGCCTCCAGTTCTACCGCTATGTGAGTTTCTCAAACATAGTTAATTATTAACTAATTTATATTGTTCATTTCAAAATAGTTGACAACTTATTTCCATTGACAGCTTATTTTGATTGTTCAAACAATGTGCGGAACGTGGTAGACAAAACCCACTACAACGATGGCTCTGAGTTAACTTATTAGGAGAAAAATCATCTGGTCGGATTTTGTACTGATCTTGAGAATTCTACAATCAAACTCCTCAACATTATGGTCAATACGTGCCACTAGTGCACGTGTTGAACTACGGTAACTACCATGGAATTACGACATCCGTGCATCTTTTGCATACTTCTAAAACTAGTACATCATTGCTAACTATGAAGTTATTACTATGTTTTTCAACAGAGAATCCCAGATGATTGTGTGCCTCATTTGATGTATCAGAATGGCAGCCTTCGTGTTTTGAACATATATCCAGGTCATCCTACGAATCTCAACTGTCCATACCGGATTTCTAAAAGAAGTGGAGACATGCTAATCAGAGAATGGAAAAAATGTATGAACAATCGTAAGGAGGTTCTTGGAAGCAAAAGGAAGCGCCGCGCAAGAATTGGAGATAGGATGATCTCCATTCTCCATAATGGAGAGTCAGGGTCTATATTGTTTTATCCCATTTTACCTTAAATAGGGTATTTAGGTCCTGCCTAATACTGATGATCATGTGCTAAGAACAATTAAGTAGGGTTGGTTTGATGACTATTAGGATGATGATCGTATGACTTGTTATTAATAACGAGTAGAAGTTGTATGATGATGATTAGTAGGACTTGTTATTATGATGATGCATGATGCGAGCATGAAGAGTTATTATATATCTGTGGGTGAAATGAACATGGATTGGATTGAAGTGAAGGCAACATGCATGTGGTGCATGTTGAAAGTAGTACAATCCAAACTTGATCAAGTTAGGATTAGTATTACTTTCAACATGCACCACATGTTGCCTCAGTTCAATCTAAGTCATGTTTAGGCATAGCAGTAGCAGTAGCACGGAGATAAGAGAGGACACATCTCTCAATTATCTCCGAATGCAGTATTACTTTCGACAAACTCGCTACTCGCGGTCTCGAGACTTCTAATGTTCTAACTTTGTTCGGTCTTTTGAATTTGGAGACTAATATGATGAATTTATTCGGAGACTAATCTTCTATTGTATTTGATGAATCTGATGTTTATATGTTGTGTTGTCTATATTCTGTGCAGTAATATATTTTGTAACCTGTGCAAATATCAAAAAAGAAAAAATTCTTAATATTCATACTAGTGGCGCACCATACAACACATTAGTGGCGCACTGCTATAAAAAATACTAGTGGCGCATTGTCTGTTAGTGCGCCATTAGTAACCCAGAGCACAAGGTAAATATGGCCCCCTGGGAGGCATACTAATGGCGCACCGTGTGACTTACTAATGGCGCACTGCCTGGTGCGCCACTATAGTCTGGTATACTAATGGCGCACCAGGGGTGCGCCATTAGTATATGTTACTAGTGGCGTGATGATAGTGGCACACCTGTAGTGCGCCATTAATGGCCAAAACAGGTGCGCCACTAATAAGCCTTTTTCTAGTAGTGCCGATTTCCCCCTCCCGGAGGGATGTTTCCCCGGCAGAACAGCTCCGCCGGAGCCCTAGATTGGTTCCGCCAAGGTTCCGCCTCGAGACGGCGACGCTTCATCCCGAAAGCTTCCTTCTTATTTTTTCCAGGGCAAAAGACACCTTATACTAGAATATGGGCATCAGGGGCCTCCAGGTGGCCCATGATGCAGGGGGCGCGCCCAGGGGGTAGGGCGCGCCCCCACCCTCGTGGCCAGGGTGTGGGCCCTCTTCGGTTGATTCTTTCGCTACTATTTTTTATTAATTACAAAAAGTGCCTCCGTGAAGTTTTAGGACTTTTGGAGTTGTGCATAATAGGTCTCTAATATTTGCTCCCTTTTCAGCCCAGAATTCCAGCTGCCTGCATTCTCCCTCTTCATGCAAGCCTTGTAAAATAAGAGAGAAAAGGCATAAGTATTGTGATATAATGCGTAATGACAGCCCATAATGCAATAAAGATCGATATCAAAGCATGATGCAAAATGGATGTATCAACTCCCCCAAGCTTAGACCTCGCTTGTCCTCAAGCGGAAGCCGATATCAAAAAATATGTCCACATGTTTAGAGATAGAGGTGTCGATAAAATAAAATACGGACATGAGGGCATCACGATCATTCTTAGCATGAAGTAACAATCTATTCACAATGTAAAGTATGAATCAGAAACTTCATTGAAAACTAACAAACTATAATCTCATTCATTGAAGCAATTGCAATTTATCATAACATCGGAAAGAGTCAATATAAGAGCTTTTCAACAAGTCCACATACTCAACTATCATTTAGTCTTTCACAATTGCTAACACTCACGCAATACTTATGGGTATGAAGTTTTAATCGGACACAGAGAAAGATAGGGGCTTATAGTTTTGCCTCCCAACCTTTTACCTCAAGGGTAACGTCAACAATAATGCTTTATGAAAACCCACATCCAATTAGATATATATATCAGGATCTTTCCAACACATAGTGCTTGCCAAAGGATAAAGTGTAAAAAGGGAAGGTGAAGATCACCTTGACTCTAGTATAAGGTATAAGACAAAAATAAGAGATAGGCCCTTCATAGAGGGAAGCAGAGGTTGTCATGTGCTTTTATGGTTGGATGCACAAAATCTTAATGCAAAATAACGTCACTTTAAATTGCCACTTGTGATAGGGACCTTTATTATGCATTCCGTCGCTTTTATTTCTTCCATATCACAAGCTCGTATAAAGCTTATTTTCTCCACATTAATAGATCATACATATTTAGAGAGCAATTTTTATTGCTTACAACAATGACAACTTACTTGAAGGATCTTACTCAATCCATAGGTAGATATGGTGGATTCTCATCGCAAAACTGGGTTTAAGAATATTTGGAAGCACAAGTAGTATCTCTACTTGGTGCAAAGAATTTGGCTAGCATGAGGGGGAAAGGCAAGCTCAACATGTTGGATGATCCATGACAATATAATTTATTTCGGATATAAGAAAACATAACCCATTACGTTGTCTTCCTTGTCCAACATCAAATTTTTAGCATGTCATATTTTAATGAGTGCTCACAATCATAAAAGATGTCCAAGATAGTATATTTATATGTGAAACCCTCTCTTTCTTTATTACTTCCTATTAATTGCAACGATGACCAAAACTATGTTTGTCAACTCTCAACAACTTTTATTCACCATATTCTTTATATGTGAAGTCATTACTCTCCATAAGATCAATATGTTATCTTTATTTCTTTTTTGTTCCCTCAAGATCATAGCAAGATAACCAAGCCCTCGACTCAAGACTAATCTTTATTATATATAGCTCAGGGACTCGATTACATGGATAAGGATCAATACAAAAACTCAAAGCTAGATCATACTAAACTTTATTCTACTAGATCAAGATATAACCAAAACGAACGAACTAAGGAAAACAGTAAAGATAGAAGTGTGATGGTGATACGATACCCGGACACCTCCCCCAAGCTTAGCAGTTTCCAAGGGGAGTGCCCATACCCATGTGTTTATGTCTCTTTCTTCGGAGGTGGTGATGACGGAGTTGTTGATGACGGGGTGTCGCACATCGAGCATAGGAGATCCTCCAACTTGCGAATAATGCCCTTGAGTGTAGTGATATGCTCTTGCAACAAAATATTTTCACGTGTGAGATACTTGTTTTGTATGCGAGCTAGCTCAATCATCTTGAAAGCTTCAATTTCAGTAGGGGTGAGAGGATCATAGTGGGGTTGAAAGAAGCCTTCTTCTTATATTGCCGGGACTTGCTCCCCTGCGGCTTCCTTGATCTTGTCACCTCCCTTGATTTCCCCTTCTTCTCGCTTCGTCTCTATCTTCATTAACCAAGCATCGTCGCCCACATTGTTAGAGGAGGGGGACGACATGATGCCTGACCTTGAGAAAATCTGGTGGAAAACAGCTCAATACAAAAACAGAGGATTTCGTCGTGGTACGGTGGTCAAAACCTTCGGGAGATTATATAATGAATTTTTACTGACCAGAAGAAGTATCTTGCAAGAAAACGGAGTCCGGAGGGCACACGAGGTGCCCACGAGGCAGGGGCGCGCCCAGGGGTAGGGCGCTGATACGTCTCCGTCGTATCTACTTTTCCAAACACTTTTGCCCTTGTTTTGGACTCTAACTTGCATGATTTGATTGGAACTAACCCGGACTGACGCTGTTTTCAGCAGAATTGCCATGGTGTTATTTTTGTGGAGAAATAAAAGTTCTCGGAATGACCTGAAACTTCACGGAGATTATTTTTGGAATTAATAAAAAATACTGGCGAAAGAATCAAGGCCAGGGGGCCCACACCCTGTCCACGAGGGTGGGGGCGCGCCTACCCCCCTGGGCGTGCCTCCCTGCCTCGTGGGCCCCCTGGTGCTCCACCGACCTCAACTCCAACTCTATATATTCACGTTCGGGGAGAAAAATAAGAGAGAAGGATTCATTGCGTTTTACGATATGGAGCCGCCGCCAAGCCCTAAACTCTCTCGGGAGGGCTGATCTGGAGTCCGTTCGGGGCTCCGGAGAGGGGAATCCGTTGCCATCGTCATCATCAACCATCCTCCATCACCAATTTCATGATGCTCACCACCGTGCGTGAGTAATTCCATCGTAGGCTTGCTGGACGGTGATGGGTTGGATGAGATTTATCATGTAATCGAGTTAGTTTTGTTAGGGTTTGACCCCTAGTATCCACTATGTTCTGAGATTGATGTTGCTATGACTTTGCTATGCTTAATGCTTGTCACTAGGGCCCGAGTGCCATGATTTCAGATCTGAACCTATTATGTTTTCATGAATATATGTGAGTTCTTGATCCTATCTTGCAAGTCTATAGTCACCTACTATGTTTTATGATCCGGCAACCCCGAAGTGACAATAATCGGGACCACTCCCGGTGATGACCATAGTTTGAGGAGTTCATGTATTCACTATGTGTTAATGCTTTGGTCTGGTACTCTATTAAAAGGAGGCCTTAATATCCCTTAGTTTCCAATAGGACCCTGCTGCCACGGGAGGGTAGGACAAAAGATGTCATGCAAGTTCTTTTCCATAAGCACATATGACTATATTCGGAATACATGCCTACATTACATTGATGAATTGGAGCTAGTTCTGTGTCACCCTATGTTATGACTGTTACATGATGAACCGCATCCGGCATAATTCTCCATCACCGATCCAATGCCTACGAGCTTTTCACATATTGTTCTTTGCTTATTTACTTTTCCGTTGCTATTGTTACAATCACTACAAAACTATCACTGTTACTTTTGCCACCGTTACCACTACTATCATACTACTTTGCTACTAAATACTTTGCTACAGATATTAAGTTATCCAGGTGTGGTTGAATTGACAACTCAACTGCTAATACTTGAGAATATTCTTTGACTCCCCTTGTGTCGAATCAATAAATTTGGGTTGAATACTCTACCCTCGAAAACTGTTGCGATCCACTATACTTGTGGGTTATCAGGCGCGCCCTCCACCCTCGTGGATGCCTCGTGTCCTCCCCGGACTACTTTTTTATTTTTCCTATTTTTAAATATTCCAAAACGGAGAAAAATTGCTATTAGAACTGTTTTGGAGTCGGTTTACTTACCGTACCACATACCTATTCCTTTTGGGAGTCTGAAACATTCTGGAAAGTGTCCCTTATGTACTCCTCCGGGGTTATGGTGTCAATAACATTGGTTTCAACATTTCTGGGATTACCTGAGATATAATGTTTGATTCTTTGACCGTTCAGCACCTTCGGATCTGTGCCTTCGAAGTTGTTGATTTTTATGGCACCGGAACGATAGACCTCCTTGATAACGTAAGGACCTTCCCATTTAGAGAGGAGTTTTCCTGCAAAATATCTTAAACGAGAGTTGTATAGCAAAACATAATCACCTACATTAAACTCACGCTTTTGTATCCTTTTGTCATGCCATCTTTTAACTTTTTCTTTAAACAATTTGGCATTCTCATAGGCCTGGGTTCTCCACTCATCAAGTGAGCTAATGTCAAATAGTCTCTTCTCACCGGCAAGTTTGAAATCATAATTGAGCTCTTTAAATGGACCAATATGCCTTATGTTCTAGTTCGAGAGGTAAGTGACATGCTTTTCCATAAACAATTTTATATGGAGACATACCGATAGGATTTTTATATGCAGTTCTATAGGCCCATAATGCATCATCAAGTTTCTTGGACCAATTCTTTCTAGATCTATTAACAGTCTTTTGCAAAATTAATTTAAGCTCTCTATTACTCAGTTCTACTTGACCACTAGACTGTGGGTGGTATGGGGATGCAATTCTATGATTAACATCATACTTAGCAAGCATTTTACGAAAAGCGCCATGAATAAAATGTGGACCACCATCAGTCATTAAGTATCTAGGGACTCCAAACCTCGGAAAAATAACTTCTTTAAGCATCTTAATAGAGGTGTGATGTCTACTACGCAACCTTCTTCTTGTAGACGTTGTTGGGCCTCCAAGTGCAGAGGTTTGTAGGACAGTAGCAAATTTCCCTCAAGTGGATGAACTAAGGTTTATCAATCCGTGGGAGGCGCAGGATGAAGATGGTCTCTCTCAAACAACCCTGCAACCAAATAACAAAGAGTCTCTTGTGTCCCCAACACACCCAATACAATGGTAAATTGTATAGGTGCACTAGTTCGGCGAAGAGATGGTGATACAAGTGCAATATGGATGATAGATATAGGTTTTTGTAATCTGAAAATATAAAAACAGCAAGGTAACTAATGATAAAAGTGAGCGAAAACGGTATTGCAATGCTAGGAAACAAGGCCTAGGGTTCATACTTTCACTAGTGCAAGTTCTCTCAACAATAATAACATAATTGGATCATATAACTATCCCTCAACATGCAACAAAGAGTCACTCCAAAGACACTAATAGCGGAGAACAAACGAAGAGATTATGGTAGGGTACGAAACCACCTCAAAGTTATTCTTTCTGATTGATCTATTCAAGAGTCCGTAGTAAAATAACATGAAGCTATTCTTTCCGTTCGATCTATCATAGAGTTCATACTAGAATAACACCTTAAGACACAAATCAACAAAAACCCTAATGTTACCTAGATACTCCAATGTCACCTCAAGTATCCGTGGGTATGATTATACGATATGCATCACACAATCTCAGATTCATCTATTCAACCAACACAAAGTACTTCAAAGAGTGCCCCAAAGTTTCTACCGGAGAGTGATACGTCTCCAACGTATATATAATTTATGAAGTATTCATGCTATTATATTATCTCTTTTGGATGTTTATTGGCTTTATTAAACACTTTAATATTATTTTTGGGACTAACCTATTGACCCAGAGCCTAGTGCCAGTTCCTGTTTTTTCCCTTGTTTCAGTGTTTCGAAGAAAAGGAATATCAAACAGAGTCGAAACAGAATGAAACCTTCTGGAGAAGTTATTTTTGGAAGGAAAGCAACCTGATAGACATGGAGTGCACGTCAGGAAAGAAACGAGGGAGCCACAAGGTAGGGGGCGCGCCCACCCCCCTAGGGCGCGCCCTCCAGCCTCGTGGGCCCCTCGTGGCTCCCCTGACGTACTTCCTCCTCCTATATATACCCATATACCCTAAAACGATCGGGGAACAGAATAGATCGGGAGTTTCGCCGCCGCAAGCCTCTGTAGCCACCAAAAACCAAGCGGGACCCTATTTCGGCACCCTGCCGGAGGGGGGATCCCTCACCGATGGCCATCTTCATCATCCCGGTGCTCTCCATGACGAGGAGGGAGTAGTTCACCCTCGGGGCTGAGGGTATGTACCAGTAGCTATGTGTTTGATCTCTCTCTCTCTCTCTCGTGTTCTTGATTTGGCACGATCTTGATGTATCGCGAGCTTTGCTATTACAGTTGGCTCTTATGTTGCTTCTCCCCCTCTACTCTCTTGCAATGGATTGATTTTTCGCTTTGAAGTTATCTTATCGGATTGAGTCTTTAATGACTTGAGAACACTTGATGTATGTCTTGCCGTGCGTATCTGTGGTGACAATGGGATATCACGTGATTCACTTGATGTATGTTTTGGTGATCAACTTGCGGGTTCCGCCCATGAACCTATGCATAGGGGTTGGCACACGCTTTCGTCTTGATTCTCTGGTAGAAACTTTGGGGCACTCTTTGAGATTCTATGTGTTGGTTGAATAGATGAATCTGAGATTGTGTGATGCATATCGTATAATCATACCCAGGTGACATTGGAGTATCTAGGTGACATTAGGGTTTTGGTTGATTTGTGTCTTAAGGTGCTATTCTAGTACGAACTCTAGGGCTGTTTGTGACACTTGTAGGAATAGCCCAACGGATTGATTGGAAAGAATAACTTTGAGGTGGTTTCGTACCCTACCATAATATCTTCGTTTGTTCTCCATTATTAGTGACTTTGGAGTGACTCTTTGTTGCATGTTGAGGGATAGTTATATGATCCAATTATGTTATTATTGTTGAGAGAACTTGCACTAGTGAAAGTATGAACCCTAGGCCTTGTTTCCTAGCATTGCAATACCGTTTTCACTCACTTTTATCATTAGTTACCTTGCTGTTTTTATATTTTCAGATTACAAAAACCTATATCTATCATCCATATTGCACTTGTATCACCATCTCTTCGCCGAACTAGTGCACCTATACAATTTACCATTGTATTGGGTGTGTTGGGGACACAAGAGACTCTTTGTTATTTGGTTGCAGGGTTGTTTGAGAGAGACCATCTTCATCCTACGCCTCCCACGGATTGATAAACCTTAGGTCATCCACTTGAGGGAAATTTGCTACTGTCCTACAAACCTCTGCACTTGGAGGCCCAACAATGTCTACAAGAAGAAGGTTGCGTAGTAGACATCAAGCTCTTTTCTGGCGCCATTGCCGGGGAGGTGAGTGCTTGAAGGTATATCTTTAGACCTTGCAATTGAATCTTTTAGTTTCTTGTTTTATCACTAGTTT
Organism: Triticum aestivum; assembly: GCF_018294505.1. Taxonomy (NCBI): domain Eukaryota; kingdom Viridiplantae; phylum Streptophyta; class Magnoliopsida; order Poales; family Poaceae; genus Triticum; species Triticum aestivum. Next base: position 516,708,049 of record NC_057808.1, on the reverse strand, counting down.
AGTCTATAAAATAAAACTACAAAAAAATGGAATTGATTTTGCCTCATACGCTTCATCTTTTTAATATCTTTCGTGAGTATGATGGAAAGGAAAATTGTGCCAAAGTGTGAGAAGAAGAATGCATTAAATTTTTTGGCACTAAATCTTTGAATGATGAGCATGATTGCAATGTTGTTAGTATGAACTCCTTGAATATCCATGGTACTAACGATGATTGCACTAGTCATGATGAAAATGTCTCCTATAAACATGTCAATTTTTGTGGAGTGCATTGGGTTTGCAAGTACACACCAAATAGGGAAGATAGATATTGCAAGAGGCATAAGCACTTAGAAACTAAATTGTTGCAAGAAAGGCTAGATGTTTGTGCTGAAGATTTAAATTTCTTGGCCGTACTTGTGGACTTTGCAATGAACAGGGTCATTTAGCTATCCGATGCAAATTGTTTCATGATCTAATCGTGTCCAAAAATTGTGATGACTTGATTTCCCTTGCACATTATAATGAACTTAGTTTGCTTATGGGCTACGAAGAAATGAAACGTATAACTAACCATCTTCCAGAATTTGCCCGTTATAAACTTCTTGGTTTTGATCTAGAGAAGATTTATATGTATTGTGTGGTGAATTGCATTGAAAATCCTTATGTTGCCAATTACATAAATAAAAGAAAACAAATAGAAGATGAAGAGAATACTAACGAAAGGGAAGAGACTTCCCAATATTCTCCTATTATTTCTTATGATGAATCAGGTAACGAGGAGGGGCCTTCTATTCAACCAATTTCATTAATAAGGAGCTCCAAAAAGGGGATTGAACCCACACATGATGTGGTGAAGAAGAAGAAAAAAAGGAGGAGAGGTAAAAAGATATCTCTCCCAAATAATGTTGCTCCTATTATTGTTGTGCCTCATGAAAATGAAGATGATGCACTTGATGATGATCTCGTTATGCCTATTGCTTGTTGTGATGATTATGATTGGGAAGATTATGATACTTCTTATGATCTTGAAAATCTTTTTGGCACTTGCTTGGAATAATATGATAATTGCTATACTATTGGTGCTATCCATACTATTAATGATGAGAGTGATTATGCTTATGATATGAAAAGGCCCAAGCTTGGGGATGCTATGTTTGATGAATATGATGTTTTTGAGAATATATTTGCTGCAATTAATGTTTGTCCCAAGCTTGGGGATGCTACGTTTAATGAGGATGATATTTTTAGTCTCCCAAGTTTTGATATGCAAATTTATAATGATGATAGCATGCCTCCTACTTATGATGATTATATCGATGAAAGTGGGTTTGGAAGAGTGTCAACTTTAGGAAGTAATGATCCCACTATTTTGGAGGATGTTGAATCTTATTATGATAATTATGAAAGTGGATTTGGAGAGGTCATGACTTTATTTAGTAATGATTCCACTATCTTGGAAGAGGTTTCAATCGATTATGATGAGAACAAAGTTGCTACTTATGATGATTATTGTGATGATACATATGCTATAAAGAGTAGTGATGATTATATTTATAAAACTTTTCATGATTATGATTACCCTTTTTCTGAACGTTACTCTTTTAATGTGGAAACAATTTATAATATTCAGGTCTCTTATGATACTCCCACTATTCCGAATGAGAAGAATTTTGCTTATGTGGAGAGTAGTAGAAATTATATACTTGTAGATCATGAAAAGAATGCTTTATGTGCTGGTTATATTGTTGAATTCATTCATGATGCTACTGAAAATTATTATGGGGGAGGAACATATGCTTGTAGGAATTGCAATAATATCAAGTTTCCTCTCTATGTGCTTAAACTTTTGAAGTTATGCTTGTTTTGCCTTCCTATGCTAGCTGATTATTGTTCCCATAAGTTGTTTTTTCACAAAATACCTATGCATAGGAAGTGGGTTAGACTTAAATGTGCTAGTCATATTCTTCATGATGCTCTCTTTATGTTTCAATTCTTATCTTTTATGCGAGCATCATTGAAATCATCATGCCTAGCTAGGGGCGTTAAACGATAGCGCTTGTTGGGAGGCAACCCAATTTTATTTTTGTTTCTTTCTTTTTGGTTCTGTTTAGTAACAAATAATATATCTAGCTTCTGTTTAGATGTGGTTTTTTGTTTTAATTAGTGTTTGTGCCAAGTAGAACCTTTGGGAAGACTTGGGTGAAGTCTTTATGATCATGCTGTAAAAAATAGAAACTTTAGCGCTCACGAGATTAGCTTCAACTTTTTACTGGAGAGTGCTATTTAGTTTATTATTTTTGCAGATGATTACTAGAAAAATTACTCAGGTCCACCAATTTATTTTAGAATTTTTGGAGTTCCAGAAGTATACGTTTGATACAGATTACTACAGACTGTTCTGTTTTTGACAGATTCTGTTTTCATTGTGTTGTTTTCTTATTTTGATGACTCTATGGCTAGTAAAATAGTTTATAAACCATAGAGAAGTTGGAATACAGTAGGTTTAACACCAATATAAATAAATAATGAGTTCATTACAGTACCTTGAAGTGGTGTTTTGTTTTCTTTCGCTAACGGAGCTCACGAGTTTTCTGTTAAGTTTTGTGTTGTGAAGCTTTCAAGTTTTGGGAAAAGATTCGATGGACTATGGAATAAGGAGTGGCAAGAGCCTAAGCTTGGGGATGCCCAAGGCACCCCAAGGTAATATTGAAGGATAACCAAGAGCCTAAGCTTGGGGATGCCCCGGATGGCATCCCCTCTTTCGTCTTCGTTCATCGGTAACTTTACTTGGAGCTATATCTTTATTCACCACATGATATGTGTTTTGCTTGGAGCGTCATTTTATTTTGTTTTACTTACTGTTTGAATAAAATACCAAGATCTGAAATTCTTAAATGAGAGAGAGTCTTCACATAGCTACATAATTATTTAACTACTCATTGATCTTCACTTATATCTTTTTGGAGTAGTTTGTCATTTACTCGTGCGCTTCACTTATATCCTATGAGTAAATGGTTGAATGATTTGAATGTCATAAATCTGAAATTATATATGTTTCATATGCTTATCCCATGGGGAGTAATGAATTTACATATAATAAGTAGAGGTGGTAAATTTATTGAAGATTAGCAAACATTGTATTGCTCACTTGAACAATTCATGAAAGAATATTGAAGGAGAGAGATTTCACATATAAATATACTATCATGGACATCTTTTGTAATTGTGAGCACTCATTAAAATATGACATGATAAAAGGTTGATGTTGGAAAAGGAAGACAACGTAATGGGTTATGTTTTCTTATATCGGAAATAAAGTATATTGTCATGGATCGCCTAACACGTTGAGCTTGCCTTTCCCCCTCATGCTAGCCAAATTCCTTGCACCAAGTAGAGATACTACTTGTGCATCCAAATTCCTTGAACCAAGTTTCTTCCATGAGTGTCCACCATATCTACCTATATGCGGTATTTACCTGCCGTTCCAAGTAAATTTGCATGTGCCAAACTCTAAACCTTCAAATAATAATCTGTTTTGTATGCCCGAATCGCTCATGTAGTGACTACGGGTTAGAAATATCTTCCATGCTAGGTGGGTTATTCTCACGATGAGTGGACTCCGCTCATCATTCACGAGAAAATGGCTGGTAACTGGGATGCCCAGTCCCATGATCAAAAGATCGAAATCAAATAAAAAATAATTGCAAACAAAACTCCCCCAGGTTTGATGTTAGTTAGAGGCACCCGTTGTTTCGGGCAAGCCATGGATTGATGATTGTTGGTGGAGGGGGAGTAAAAATCTTTACCTTTCTGTTTGGGAACCGCCTGTAATGTATGTAGTATGGAAGATATTGGGAACTCTTGGTCGTTATGTTGACAATGAAAGCATACCTCTCAAAATTATTTTCATCTCTTTTTTTGCTTCGAGCTCTGGCACCTCTGCAAATCCCTGCTTCCCTCTACGAAGGGCCTATCTTTTACTTTTATGCAAGAGTCATGGTGATCTTCACCTTTCCCTTTTTCATTTTATCCTTTGGCAACCACCTCGTGTTGGAAAGATTCTGATATATATATATATATATATATATATATATATATATCCAATTGGATGTAAGGCATCATGAACTATTATTGTTGACATTACCCTTGAGGTAAAAGGTTGGGAGGCAAATCTACAAGCCCCTATCTTTCTCTGTGTGTGATTAAAACTTTGAACCCATAAATATCGCGTGAGTGTTAGCAATTGTGAAAGACTAAATGATAGTTGAGTATGTGGATTTTGCTAAATCAAAGCTCTGACATAGACTCTTCCTGAAAATAAGATGAATTGTAATTGTTTGATGACTAATAACACGGTTTGTTAGTTTTCAAGAAAGTTTATGTTCTATACTTTAACATGCGAATAGTTTGTTACTTGATCATGCAAAGTTCTATGAATTGAGCTACTGTTATGACATATAATGATGCTAGAAAAGGTGATTGAAATTACCATTGATCAAACTTATGCACCTGCTAGCATTCACACTTCATAAATTATTTCTTTTATCATTTACCTACTCGAGGACGAGCAGGAATTAAGCTTGGGGATGCTGATACGTCTCCGACGTATCTATAATTTATGAAGTATTCATGCTATTATATTATCTGTTTTCGATGTTTATGGGCTTTATTAAACACTTTTATATTATTTTTGGGACTAACCTATTGACCCAGAGCCCAGTGCCAGTTCCTGTTTTTTCCCTTATTTCAGTGTTTCGAAGAAAAGGAATATCAAACGGAGTCGAAACGGAATGAAACCTTATGGAGAAGTTAATTTTGGAAGGAAAGCAACCTGATAGACTTGGAGTGCACGTCAGGAAAGAAACGAGGGAGCCACGAGGTAGGGGGGCGCGCCCTCCACCCTCGTGGGCCCCTCGTGGCTCCCCTGACGTACTTCTTCCTCCTATATATACCCATATACCCTAAAACGATCGGGGAACAGAATAGATCGGGAGTAACGCCGCCGCAAGCCTCTATAGCCACCAAAAACCAATCGGGACCCTGTTCCGGCACCCTGCCGGAGGGGGGATCCCTCACCGGTGGCCATCTTCATCATCCCGGCGCTCTCCATGACGAGGAGGGAATAGTTCACACTCGGGGCTGAGGGTATGTACCAGTAGCTATGTGTTTGATCTCTCTCTCTCTCTCTCGTGTTCTTGATTTGGCACGATCTTGATGTATCGCGAGCTTTGCTATTATAGTTGGATCTTATGTTGCTTCTCCCCCTCTACTCTCTTGTAATGGATTGAGTTTTCCCTTTGAAGTAATCTTATCGGATTGAGTCTTTTAATGATTTGAGAACACTTGATGTATGTCTTGCCATGCGTATCTGTGGTGACAATGGGATATTACGTGATTCACTTGATGTATGTTTTGGTGATCAACTTGCGGGTTCTGCCCATGAACCTATGCATAGGGGTTGGCACACGTTTTCGTCTTGATTCTCTGGTAGAAGCTTTGGGGCACTCTTTGAGGTTCTATGTGTTGGTTGAATAGATGAATCTGAGATTGTGTGATGCATATCGTATAATCATACCCACAGATACTTCAGGTGACATTGGAGTATCTAGGTGACATTAGGGTTTTGGTTGATTTGTGTCTTAAGGTGTTATTCTAGTACGAACTCTAGGTCTGTTTGTGACACTTATAGGAATAACCCAACGGATTGATTGGAAAGAATAACTTTGAGGTGGTTTTGTTCCCTACCATAATCTCTTCGTTTGTTCTCCACTATTAGTGACTTTAGAGTGACTCTTTGTTGCATGTTGAGCGATAGTTATATGATCCAATTATGTTATTATTGTTGAGAGAACTTGCACTAGTGAAAGTATGAACCCTAGGCCTTGTTTCCTAGCATTGCAATACCGTTTACGCTCACTTTTACCGCTTGCTACCTAGCTGTTTTTATATTTTCATATTACAAAAACCTATATCTACTATCCATATTGCACTTGTATCACCATCTGTTCACCGAACTAGTGCACCTATACAATTTACCATTGTATTGAGTGTGTTGGGGACACAAGAGACTCTTTGTTATTTGGTTGCAGGGTTGCTTGAGAGAGACCATCTTCATCCTACGCCTCCCACGGATTGATAAACCTTAGGTCATCCACTTGAGGGAAATTTGCTACTGTCCTACAAACCTCTGCACTTGGAGGCCCAACAACGTCTACAAGAAGAAGGTTGCGTACTAGACATTAGAGAGTCAAGACGAAAACGTGTGCCAACCCCTATGCATAAGTTCACGGGGTCACGGAACCCGCAAGTTGATCACCAAAACATACATCAAGTAGATCACGTGATATCCCATTGTCGCCACAGATAAGCACATGCAAGACATACATCAAGTGTTCTCAAATCCGTAAAGACTCAATCTGATAAGATAACTTCAAAGGGAAAACTCAATCGATTACAAGAGAGTAGAGGGGGAGAAACATCATAAGATCCAACTATAATAGCAAAGCTCGCGATACATCAAGATCGTGCCGAATCAAGAACACGAGAGAGTGATATCAAACACATAGCTACTGGTACATACCTCAACCCCGAGGGTGAACTACTCCCTCCTCATCATGGAGAGCGCCGGGATGATGAAGATGGCCACCGGGGAGGGATCCCCCTCCGGCAGGGTGCCGGAACAGGGTCCCGATTGGTTTTTGGTGGCTACAGAGGCTTGCGGTGGCGGAACTCCCGATCTATTCTGCTCCCTGATGTTTTTAGGGTGTATGGACATATATAGGCGAAAGAAGTCGGTTAGGGGAGCCACGAGGGTGGGGGCGCGCCCAGGGGGTAGGGCGCGCCTCCCTGCCTCGTGGCTTCCTCGAAGCTTCCCTGACGTCTACTCCAAGTCTCCTGGATTGCTTATGTTCCAAAAATAACTCTCCCGAAGGTTTCATTCCGTTTGGACTCCATTTGATATTCCTTTTCTTCGAAACACTGAAATAGGCAAGAAAACAGCAATTTGGGCTGGGCCTTGGGTTAATAGGTTAGTCCCAAAAATAATATAAAAGTGTTTAGTAAAGCCCATAAACATCCAAAACAGATAATATAATAGCATGAATACTTCATAAATTATAGATACGTTGGAGACGTATCAAGGTGTTATGATCAACACTACTAGTTGGAATAGCTTCTACCCACTTAGTAACGTAATCAACAGCAACTAAAATATGTGTATACCCATTAGAGGAAGGAAATGATCCCATATAATCAAAGCCCCAAACATCAAATGGTTCAATAACAAGTGAATATTTCTTAGGCATTTCTTTACGTCTACTAATATTACCAATTCTTTGAGATTCATTGCAAGACAAGACAAACTTACAGGCATCTTTGAAGAGAGTAGGCCAATAAAAACCGGATTGCAATACCTTATGTGCAGTTCTATCTCCAGCGTGGTGTCCTCCATATGCCTCGGAGTGACACTTGCGTAGGATCTGTTCCTGTTCATGCTCAGGTACACAACGTCTAATAATACCATCTCCTCCTTCTTTATAAAGGTGTGGGTCATCCCAGAAGTAATGTCTTAAATCGTAGAAAAAGTTTTTCTTTTGCTGGTATGTGAAACTAGATGGTATAAATTTAGCAACAATGTAATTAGCATAATCAGCATACCATGGAGCAGTACGAGAAGCATTTATGATAGCCAATTGTTCATCAGGAAAGCTATCATCAATAGGTAGTGGGTCATCAAGAACATTCTCTAACCTAGACAAGTTGTCTGCAACTGGGTTCTCAGCTCCCTTTCTATCAATAATATGCAAATCAAATTCTTGTAGCAAAAGAACCCATCTAATAAGTCTAGGTTTAACATCTTTCTTTTCCATAAGATATTTAATAGCAGCATGATCAGTGTGAACAGTTACTTTAGAATCAACGATATAAGGTCTGAACTTATCACAAGCAAATACAACTGCTAAAAATTCATTTTCAGGAGTAGCATAATTTCTCTGGGCACTATCTAGAGTTTTACTAGCATATTGGATAACATTTAATTTCTTATCAACTCTTTGTCCTAGAACAACACCTACAGCATAATCACTAGCATCACACATAATTTCAAAGGGTAAATTCCAATCAGGTGGCTGAACAATAGGTGCAGAAATCAAGGCCTTCTTAAGTATTTCAAATGCTTCTACACAATCATCATCAAAGACAAAAGGAACATCTTTTTGTAAGAGATTAGTCAGAGGCCTAGAAATTTTTGAGAAGACTTTAATGAACCTCCTATAAAACCAGCATGACCAAGGAAACTTCTTATACCTTTAATGTCCTTAGGACACGGCATCTTTTCAATAGCATCAACTTTAGCTTTATCAACTTCCATACCTCTTTCAGAAATTTTATGCCCCAAGACAATACCTTCATTAACCATAAAGTGGAACTTCTCCCAATTCAACACAAGATTAGTTTCTTCACATCTCTGCAAGACTCGTTCAAGGTTGCTTAAGCAATCATCAAAAGAAGTTCCATACACGGAAAAATCATCCATGAAAACCTCAACAATCTTTTCACAAAAGTCAGAGAATATAGCAATCATACATCTTTGAAAGGTAGCAGGTGCATTACATAAACCAAAAGGCATACGTCTATGAGCAAAGGTACCGAAAGGGTAAGTAAAAGTGGTCTTTTCCTGATCCTCTTTTGACACAGGTATTTGAGAGAAACCAGAATAACCATCTAGAAAGCAAAATGTGTATGTTTGGATAATCTTTCTAGAATTTGATCAATAAAAGGTAAAGGGTAATGATCTTTTCTAGTAGCTTTATTTAATTTGCAGAAATCAATTACCATTCTATAAACTGTGACAATTCTTTGTGGGATCAATTCATCTTTATCATTAGGAACAACAGCAATACCTCCCTTCTTAGGGACACAATGGACAGGACTTACCCACTGACTACCAGCAACAGGATAAATTATACCTGCCTCCAGAAGCTTTAGTATTTCATTTCTTACCACTTCTTTCATCTTAGGATTTAACCGTTGTTGGTGATCAACAACCGGTTTAGTGTCTTTCTCTAATTTTATTTTGTGCTGGCATAGAGTGGGACTAATGCCCTTAAGATCATCAAGAGTATATCCAATAGCAGCACGGTGCTTCTTCAGAGTTTTCAATAATTTCTCTTCTTCCTGCACTAAAAGGTTAGCACTAATAATAGCAGGATATATCTTCTTTTCATCAAGATAAGCATATTTAAGAGTATCAGGTAATGGTTTAAGATCAAACACGGGATCACCCTTGGGTGGAGGAGGATCCCCTAGGATTTCAACAGGCAAGTTATGTTTCAGTAGAGGGCCCTGTTTAAAGAATACTTCATCTATTTCCCTTCTTTCATTCATGAACATATCATTTTCATGGTCAAGCAAATATTGTTCTAAAGGATCGTTAGGGGGCACGGCAATAGAAGCAAGACCAATAATTTCATCTTTACTAGGCAATTCTTTATCATGGGGTTGTCTACGAAATTTAGCAAAATTAAAATCATGAGACATATCCCCTAAACCAACAGTAACAATATCCTTTTCGCAGTCTATCCTAGCATTAACAGTATCAAGAAGGGTCTACCAAATATAATGGGACAAAAGTCATCTTGTGGGGAACCAAGAACAAGAAAATCAGTAGGATATTTAACTTTCCCACACAAGACTTCAACATCTCTAACAATCCAATTGGTGAAATAGTATCTCTATTGGCAAGTTTAATAGTAACATCAATACCTTCTATTTCAGCAGGTGCAATATCATGCATAATTTCTTTGTATAAGGAATGAGGTATTGCACTCGCACTAGCACCCATATCACATAAGCCATGATAACAATGATCTCCTATTTTAACAGAAACAACAGGCATGCCAACAACAGGTCTATGTTTACCTTTAGTATCGGGTCTAGCAATTCTAGCAGCTTCATCACAGAAGTGAATAACATGCCCATCAATATTATCGACCAAGAGATCCTTAACCATAGCAATACTAGGTTCAACTTTAATTTGCTCAGAGGGTGTAGGTGTTCTAGCATTACTCTTACGAACCACAGTTGAAGCTTTAGCATGATCCTTTATTCTAACAGGGAAAGGTGGTTTCTCAATATAAGCGGTAGGAACAATAGGATCAACATTATAAGTGATAGTCTTTTCTTCAACTTTAATAGGTTCTACTACTTTTACTTCAATGGGAGTATGATATTTAAACCACTTCTCCTTAGGGAGATCAACATGAGTAGCAAATGATTCACAGAAAGAAGCTACTATCTCAGAGTCAAGTCCATATTTAGTGCTAAATTCACGAAAAGCATCGGTATCCATAAAAGATTTAACACAATCAAACTTAGGTGTTATACCTGACTCCTTACCTTCGTCGAGTTCCCAATCTTCGGAGTTGCGTTTAATTCTTTCCGATAAATCCCATCTGAATTCAATAGTCTTCATCATAAAAGAACCAGTACAAGAAGTATCGAGCATGGAGCGATTGTTGAGAGAAAGCCGGGCATAAAATTTTGAATAATAATTTCTCTTGAGAGCTCATGATTGGGGCATGAATATAACATTGACTTAAGCCTCCCCCAAGCTTGAGCGATACTTTCTCCTTCGCGAGGCCAAAAATTATATATATAATTACGATCACGATGAACCAGATGCATAGGATAAAACTTGTGATGAAATTCCAATTTCAATCGGTTGTAGTTCCATGATCCAATATCATCACATAGCCTAAACCATGTCAATGCCTTTCCCTTCAAAGATAAAGGGAAGACCTTCTTCTTGATAACATCCTCGAGCATACCTGCAAGCTTAAATAATCCACAAACTTCATCCACATAGATTAGGTGCATATCGGGATGTAATGTTCCATCTCCTGTAAAAGGATTAGCTAGCAGTTTCTCTATCATACCCGAAGGAATTTCAAAGTAAACATTTTTAGTAGGTTCAGTAGGTTGAGGAGCAACTCTTTGCTCTACTGGTCGGGGTGAAGATACCCCGAACAAGCCCCTGAAAGGATAATTTTCCATAGTAACAAGTGACAGTAAATTTCAGCACACTATATAAATTTTTCCTTACCAAATTCCGCCTACCAAAGGCGCTTCACTCCCCGGCAACGGCACCAGAAAAGAGGCTTGATGACCCACAGGTATAGGGGATCTATCGTAGTCCTTTCGATAAGTAAGAGTGTCAAACCCAACGAGGAGCAGAAGGAAATGACAAGCGATTTTCAGTAAGGTATTCTCTGCAAGCACTGAAATTATCGGTAACAGATAGTTTTGTGATGCGATAATTCGTAACGGGTAACAAGTAACAAAAGTAAATAAGGTGCAGCAAAGTGGCCCAATCCTTTTTGTAGCAAAGGACAAGCTTGGACAAACTCTTATATAAAGAAAAGTGCTCCCGAGGACACATGGGAATTATCGTCAAGCTAGTTTTCATCATGCTCATATGATTCACGTTCGTTACTTTGATAATTTGATATGTGGGTGGACCGGTGCTTGGGTACTGCCCTTCCTTCGACAAGTCCCACTTATGATTAACCACTCTCGCAAGCATCCGCAACTACGAAAGAAGAATTAAGGTAAACCTAACCATAGCATGAAACATATGGATCCAAATCAGCCCCTTATGAAGCAACGCATAAACTAGGGTTTAAGCTTCTGTCACTCTAGCAACCCATCATCTACTTAATACTTCCCAATGCCTTCCCCTAGGCCCAAACAATGGTGAAGTGTCATGTAGTCAAAGCTCACATAACACCACTAGAGGAAAGACAACATATATCTCATCAAAATATCGAACGAATACCAAATGCACATGACTACTTATAACAAGACTTATCCCATGTCCTCAGGAACAAAGGTAACTACTCACAAATCATATTCATGTTCATAATCAGAGGGGTATTAATGTGCATAAAGGATCTGAACATATGATCTTCCACCGAATAAACCAACTAGCATCAACTACAAGGAGTAATCAACACTACTAGCAACCCACAGGTACCAATCTGAGGTTTTGAAACAAAGATCGGATACAAGAGATGAACTAGGGTTTGAGAGGAGATGGTGCTGGTGAAGATGTTGATGGAGATTGACCCCCTCCTGATGAGAGGATCGATGGTGATGACGATGGTGACGATTTCCCCCTCTCGGAGGGATGTTTCCCCGGCAGAACAGCTCCGCCGGAGCCCTAGATTGGTTCCGCCAAGGTTCCGCCTCGAGACGGCGGCGCTTCCTCCCGAAAGCTTCCTTCTTATTTTTTCCATGGCAAAAGATACCTTATACCAGAAGATGGGCATCGGGGGGCCTCCAGGTGGCCCACGAGGCAGGGGGCGCGCCCAGGGGGGTAGGGCGCGCCCCCCACCCTTGGGGCCAGGATGTGGGCCCCCTTCGATTGATTCTTACGCCAGTATTTTTTATTAATTCCAAAAGGTGCCTCCGTGAAGTTTCAGGACTTTTGGAGTTGTGCAGAATAGGTCTCTAATATTTGCTCCCTTTTCAGCCCAGAATTCCAGCTGCCGGCATTCTCCCTCTTCATGCAAGCCTTGTAAAATAAGAGAGAAAAGGCATAAGTATTGTGACATAATGTGTAATAACAGCCCATAATGCAATAAATATCGATATCGAAGCATGATGCAAAATGGATGTATCAGACGCGCCTAAGGGCGAGGAGATGCCTGAGGTCTGGGTCAAGCTGGGAGGGGTGCCACCCAAGCAATGGCGCTCAGACAGGCTCATGGCAGCCACCATGATGCTCGGCAGGCCTCTTTTGGTCGACGAGGAGTCGCTGGTCCGTCCGAGGCCGGTCCGCATGCGCTTCGCATGCCGCAACCCAGCCAAGCTTCGGGGCATGGTGCAGATCTGGTTCAATGGCGCGGGCTTCAACATCTCTGTCGAGCCAGAGCTTGGAGAGGATCAGCAGGGGGCTCCAGCCCTTCCCTCTCTGCCCCTCCCCCTCCCAACAACGGCAAGGGCCACGACCAGGACGGGCAGGGGCGGGACGGTGACAAGGACCAAGATGCAAGCATGGAAGATGACTCCATCGACATGGCGGCATGGGAGAAGCTGGGCATTACGGACAAAGGTGGGGCGGCGATCCCCACTCGGCAGACGGCGCTGGAGCCGGCACAAGACGGGTTGTCCACTGGAATGGAGCTCTTGATCCTGAACCAGTACGGTTTCAACCTGGGCTCGGTGACCTCCCCCCCCAGTGCGTATGGCGAACAAGGAGCCCTTGGACCTGGCGGAGGCGGCGGTATCCGACGGCACACGCACTCCAATCGCCTTGTCCATGGACACGTCGCAACTCCCTCCCCCCTCCCGCTCTCCGACCCAGGGCGAACGCAGCAGCAACAAGGCCAGCGCAGCGTGATGTCTACTACGCAACTTTATTCTTGTAGACTCGTGTTGGGCCTCCAAGCGCAGTGTTTTGTAGGACAGTAGCAATTTTCCCTCAAGTGGATGACCTAAGGTTATTAATCCATGGGAGGTGTAGGATGAAGATGGTCTCTCTCGAACAACCCTGCAACCAAATACAAGAAATCTCTTGTGTCCCCAACACACCCAATACAATGGCAAATTGTATAGGTGCACTAGTTCGGCGAAGAGATGGTGATAAAAGTGTAATATTGATGGTAGAAATTTATTTTTATAATCCGAATAAAAACAGCAAGGTAGAAAATAGTAAACGAGCACAAAAACGGTATTGCAATGCTTAAAAACAAGGCCTAGGGTCCGTACTTTCACTAGTGCAACCTCTCAACAATGCTAACATAGTTGGATCATATGATTATCCCTCAAAGTGCGATAAAGAACCACTCCCAAGTTCCTATTAGTGGAAAACAAAAGATAGGAATTGCTTGTAGGGCACGAAACTACCTCAAAGCTATTCTTTACGTTCGATCTATTCAAGAGTTCGTACTAAATAACACAAAGCTATTTTTTCCGTTCGATATATCCTAGAGTTCGTACTAGAATAACCCCAAAGCAAATTCATATTCATAATACTCAATCCACACAAAGAAATATAAAGAGACCCCAAAGTTTCCGTCGGAGAAAAACGTGCATCAACCCCTATGCATAGATTACCCCAATATCACCGCGGGAATCCGCGAGTTGAATGCCATAACACATATCAAGTGACTCAATAGGATACCTCATTGTCACCTCAAGTATTCATATTGCAAGACATATATCATGTGTTCTCATCTCTGAATATTCAATCCGACAAGACAAAACTTTGAAGGGTAAAGATTCAATTCATCATAACAAGAGTATAGAGGGGAGAAACATCATATGATCCGACTATATTAACAAAGCCCATGATATAGATCACGAGAGAGAGAGAGAGATATCAAACACATAGCTACTGGTACAAACCCTCAGCCCCGAGGGTGGACTACTCCCTTCTCATCGTGGTGGCCGCCGGGATGATGAAGATGGCCACCGGAGATGATTCCCCCCTCCGGCAGGGTGCCGTAACGGGGTCTAGATTGGTTTTCGGTGGCTACAGAGCCTTGCGGCGGCGGAACTTCTGATCTAGGGCTACCCCAAAGGGTTTCGGAATATTTGGGAATTTTAGTGCAAAGAGGGGGTGCGTTTGGGGATCGTAGCATAATTTTAAAATTTTCCTACGCTCACCAAGATGCATCTATGGAGTGTACTAGCAATGAGGGGAAGGGAGTGCATCTACATACCCTTGTAGATCGCGAGCGGAAGCGTTCCAATGAACGTGGATGACGGAGTCGTACTCGCCGTGATCCAAATCACCGATGACCGAGTGCCGAACGGACGGCACCTCCGCGTTCAACACACGTACGATGCAGCAACGTCTCCTCCTTCTTGATCCAGCAAGGGGGAAGGAGAGGTTGATGGAGATCCAACAGCACGACGGCGTGGTGGTGGATGTAGCGGGTCTCCGGCAGGGCTTCGCCGAGCTTCTGCGAGAGAGAGAGGTGTTGCAGGGGAGGAGGGAGGCGCCCAAGGCTGTAGGTTGCTGCCCTCCCTCCCCCCTTTTATATAGGCCCCCTTGGGAGGGGGGGGGGGCGGCCAAAACCCATCTAGGGTTGGGGGGGCGGCGGCCAAGGGGTGGAAAGGGGTGCCTTGCCCCCCAAGGCAAGGGGGAAGCTCCCCCTAGGGTTCCCAACCCTAGGCGCATGGGGGGAGGCCCAAGGGGGGCGCCCCAGCCCACTAAGGGCTGGTTCCCTTCCACTTTCAGCCCATGGGGCCCTCCGGGACAGGTGGCCCCACCCGGTGGACCCCCGGGACCCTTCCGATGGTCCCGGTACAATACCGGTAACCCCCGAAACTTTCCCGGTGGCCGAAACTTGACTTCCGATATATAATTCTTCACCTCCGGACCATTCCAGAACCTCTCGTGACGTCCGGGATCTCATCCGGGACTCCGAACAACTTTCGGGTTTCCGCATACATATATCTCTACAACCCTAGCGTCACCGGACCTTAAGTGTGTAGACCCTATGGGTTCGGGAGACATGCAGACATGACCGAGACGCCTCTTCGGTCAATAACCAACAGCGGGATCTGGATACCCATGTTGGCTCCCACATGTTCCACGATGATCTCATCGGATGAACCACGGTGTCGAGGATTCAATCAATCCGTATGCAATTCCCTTTGTCAATCGGTATGTTACTTGCCCGAGATTCGATCGTCGGTATCCCAATACCTTGTTCAATCTTGTTACCGGCAAGTCTCTTTACTCGTACCGCAATGCATGATCCCGTGACTAACGCCTTAGTCACATTGAGCTCATTATGATGATGCATTACCGAGTGGGCCCAGAGATACCTCTCCGTCACACGGAGTGACAAATCCCAGTCTCGATCCGTGCCAACCCAACAGACACTTTCGGAGATACCCGTAATGCACCTTTATAGTCACCCAGTTACGTTGTGATGTTTGGCACACCCAAAGCACTCCTACGGTATCCGGGAGTTGCACGATCTCATGGTCTAAGGAAAAGATACTTGACATTGGAAAAGCTCTAGCAAACGAAACTACACGATCTTTTATGCTATGCTTAAGATTGGGTCTTGTCCATCACATCATTCTCCTAATGATGTGATCCCGTTATCAATGACATCCAATGTCCATAGTCAGGAAACCATGACTATCTGTTGATCAACGAGCTAGTCAACTAGAGGCTTACTAGGGACAGGTTGTGGTCTATGTATTCACACATGTATTACGATTTCCGGACAATACAATTATAGCATGAATAATAGACAATTACCATGAACAAAGAAATATAATAATAACCATTTATTATTGCCTCTAGGGCATATTTCCAACAGTCTCCCACTTGCACTAGAGTCAATAATCTAGTTACATTGTGATGAATCGAACACCCATTGCGTCCTGGTGTTGATCATGTTTTGCCCTAGGGAGAGGTTTAGTCAATGGATCTGCTACATTCAGGTCCGTGTGTACTTTACAAATATCTATGTCTCCATTTTGAACACTTTCACGAATGGAGTTGAAGCGACGCTTGATATGCCTGGTCTTCCTGTGAAACCTGGGCTTCTTCGCAAGGGCAATAGCTCCAGTGTTGTCACAGAAGAGAGTCATTGGGCCCGACGCATTGGGAATCACCCCTAGGTCGGTAATGAACTCCTTCATCCAGACTGCTTCCTGTGCTGCCTCCGAGGCTGCCATGTACTCCGCTTCACATGTAGATCCCGCCATGATGCTTTGCTTGCAACTGCACCAGCTTACTGCTCCTCCATTCAAAATATACACGTATCCAGTCTGTGAATTCGAGTCATCCAGATCTGTGTCGAAGCTAGCGTCGACGTAACCCTTTACGACGAGCTCTTCATCACCTCCATAAACGAGAAACATATCCTTAGTCCTCTTCAGGTACTTCAGGATATTCTTGACCGCTGTCCAGTGTTCCTTGCCGGGATTACTTTGGTACCTTCCTACCAAACTTACGACAAGGTTTACATCAGGTCTAGTACACAGCATGGCATACATAATAGACCCTATGGCTGAGGCATAGGGGATGACACTCATCTCTTCTATATCTTCTGCCGTGGTCGGGCAATGAGCCGTGCTCAATTGCGCACCTTGCAATACAGGCAAGAACCCCTTCTTGGACTGATCCATACTGAACTTCTTCAATATCTTGTCAAGGTATGTACTCTGTGAAAGACCAATGTGGCGTCTTGATCTATCTCTATAGATCTTGATGCCTAATATATAAGCAGCTTCTCCAAGGTCCTTCATTGAAAAACACTTATTCAACTAGGCCTTTATACTTTCCAAGAATTCTATATCATTTCCCATCAATAGTATGTCATCCACATATAATATGAGAAATGCTACAGAGCTCCCACTCACTTTCTTGTAAACACAGGCTTCTCCATAAGTCTGTGTAAACCCAAACGCTTTGATCATCTCATCAAAGCGAATGTTCCAACTCCGAGATGCTTGCACCAGCCCATAGATTGAGCGCTGGAGCTTGCACACTTTGTTAGCATTCTTAGGATCGACAAAACCTTCCGGCTGCATCATATACAACTCTTCCTTAAGGAAGCCGTCAAGGAATGCCGTTTTGACATCCATCTGCCATATCTCATAATCATAGTATGCGGCAATTGGTAACATGATTCGGACGGACTTCAGCTTCGCTACGGGTGAGAAAGTCTCATCGTAGTCAACCCCTTGAACTTGTCGATAACCCTTAGCGACAAGTCGAGCTTTGTAGATGGTCACGCGTCCGTCTTCTTCTTAAAGATCCATTTGTTTTCTATGGCTCGCCGCTCATCGGGCAAGTCAGTCAAAGTCCATACTTTGTTTTCATACATGGATTCTATCTCGGATTTCATGGCTTCTAGCCATTTGTCGGAATCCGGGCCCGCCATCGCTTCTTCATAGTTCGAAGGTTCACCGTTGTCCAACAACATGATTTCCAGCACAGGGTTGCCGTACCACTCTGGTGCGGAACGTGTCCTTGTGGACCTACGAAGTTCAGTAACTTGATCCGAAGCTTCATGATCATCATCATTAACTTCCTCCCCCGTCGGTGTAGGCACCACAGGAACATTTTCCCGCGCTGCGCTACTTTCCGGTTCGAAAGGGGTGACTATCACCTCATCAAGTTCCACTTTCCTCCCACTCAATTCTTTCGAGAGAAACTCCTTCTCCAGAAAGGACCCGTTCTTGGCAACGAAGATCTTGCCTTCGGATCTGTGGTAGAAGGTATACCCAATAGTTTCCTTAGGGTATCCTATGAAGACTCATTTTTCCGACTTGGGTTCGAGCTTTTCAGGTTGAAGTTTCTTGACATAAGCATCGCATCCCCAAACTTTTAGAAACGACAGCTTAGGTTTCTTCCCAAACCATAATTCATACGGTGTCATCTCAACGGATTTCGACGGAGCCCTATTTAAAGTGAATGCGACAGTCTCTAAAGCATAGCCCCAAAATGAGAGCGGTAAATCGATAAGAGACATCATAGATCGCACCATATCCAATAGAGTGCGATTACGATGTTCGGACACACCATTTCTCTGAGGTGTTCCAGGCGGCGTGAGTTGTGAAACTATTCCACATTTCCTTAAGTGTGCACCAAACTCGTGACTTAAATATTCTCCACCACGATCTGATCGTAGGAATTTTATTCTCCTGTCACGTTGATTCTCAACCTCACTCTGAAATTCTTTGAACTTTTCAAAGGTTTCAGACTTGTGTTTCATCAGGTAGACATATCCATATCTACTTAAATCATCAGTGAGAGTGAGAACATAACGATATCATCCGCGAGCCTCAACACTCATTGGACCACACACATCGGTATGTATGATTTCCAACAAGTTGGTTGCTCGCTCCATTGTTCCGGAGAACGGAGTCTTTGTCATCTTACCCATGAGGCATGGTTCGCACGTGTCAAATGATTCGTAATCAAGAGACTCCAAAAGTCCATCTACATGGAGCTTCTTCATGCGCTTGACACCAATGTGACCAAGGCGGCAGTGCCACAAGTATGTGGGACTATCGTTATCAACTTTACATCTTTTGGTATTCACACTATGAACATGTGTAACATCACGTTCGAGATTCATCAAAAATAAACCATTGACCAGCGGGGCATGACCATAAAACATATCTCTCAAATAAATAGAACAACCATTATTCTCGGATTTAAATGAGTAGCCATCTCGAATTAAACGAGATCCAGACATAATGTTCATGCTCAAAGCTGGCACTAAATAACAATTATTGAGGTTTAAAACTAATCCCGTGGGTAGATGCAGAGGTAGCGTGCCGACGGCGATCACATCGACCTTGGAACCATTCCCGACGCGCATCGTCACCTCGTCCTTTGCCAGTCTCCGTTTATTCCGTAGTTCATGCTTTGAGTTACAAATATGAGCAACCGCACCGGTATCAAATACCCAGGAGCTACTACGAGTACTGGTAAGGTACACATCAATTACTTGTATATCACATATACCTTGGGTGTTGCCGGCCTTCTTCTTGTCCGCTAAATATTTGGGGCAGTTCCGCTTCCAGTGACCACTTCCCTTGCAATAAAAGCACTCAGTCCCGGGCTTGGGTCCATTCTTTGACTTCTTCCCAGTAACTGGTTTACCGGGCGCGGCAACTCCCTTGCCGTCCTTTTTGAAGGTCTTCTTACCCTTGCCCTTCTTGAACTTAGTGGTTTTATTCACCATCAACACTTGATGTTCTTTTCTGATCTCCCCTTCCGCTGATTTCAGCATTGAATATACTTCAGGAATGGTCTTTTCCATCCCCTGCATATTGTAGTTCATCACAAAGCTCTTGTAGCTTGGTGGAAGCGACTGGAGGATTCTGTCAATGACCGCGTCATCCGGGAGATTAACTCCCAGCTGAGACAAGCGGTTGTGCAACCCAGACATTCTGAGTATGTGCTCACTAACAGAACTGTTCTCTTCCATTTTACAGCTGAAGAACTTGTCGGAGACATCATATCTCTCGACCCGGGCATGAGCTTGAAAAACCAGTTTC
This sequence comes from Triticum aestivum, assembly GCF_018294505.1. Taxonomy (NCBI): domain Eukaryota; kingdom Viridiplantae; phylum Streptophyta; class Magnoliopsida; order Poales; family Poaceae; genus Triticum; species Triticum aestivum. The sequence continues at coordinate 516,688,024 of NC_057808.1, read as the reverse complement.
AGCTCCTCGAACATCTCATATGCTCCATGTTTCTCAAAACGCTTTTGGAGACCCGGTTCTAAGCTGTAAAGCATGCCGCACTGAACGAGGGAGCAATCATCAGCACGTGATTGCCAAGCGTTCATAACGTCTTGGTTCTGTGGGATTGGTGCATCACCTAGCGGTGCTTCTAAGACATAATCTTTCTTGGCTACTATGAGGATGAGCCTCAGGTTCTGGACCCAGTCCGTATAGTTGCTGCCATCATCTTTCAGCTTGGTTTTCTCTAGGAACGCGTTGAAATTGAGGACAACGTTGGCCATTTGATCTACAATACATAGTGTAAAGATTTTAGACTAAGTTCATGATAATTGAGTTCATCTAATCAAATTATTTAATGAACTCCCACTCGGATAGACATCCCTCTAGTCATCTAAGTGAAACATGATCCGAGTTTAAATAGGCCGTGTCCGATCATCACGTGAGACGGACTAGTCAAGATCGGTGAACATCTCCATGTTGATCGTATCTTCTATACAACTCATGCTCGACCTTTCGGTCCTTCGTGTTCCGAGGCCATGTCTGTACATGCTAGGCTCGTCAAGTCAACCTAAGTGTATTGTGTGTGTTCCGAGGCCATGTCTGTACATGCTAGGCTCGTCAACACCCGTTGTATTCGAACGTTAGAATATATCACACCCGATCATCACGTGGTGCTTTGAAACAACGAACCTTCGCAACGGTGCACAGTTAGGGTGAACACTTTCTTGAAATTATTATAAGGGATCATCTTACTTACTACCGTCGTTCGAAGCAAATAAGATGCAAAAACATGATAAACATCACATGCAATCAAATAGTGACATGATATGGCCCATATCATCATGCTCCTTTGATCTCCATCTTCGGGGCACCATGATCATCTTCGTCACCGGCATGACACCATGATCTCCATCATCATGATCTCCATCATCGTGTCTTCATGAAGTCGTCACGCCAACCATTACTTCTACTTCTATGGCTAACGCGTTTAGCAACGAAGTAAAGTAATTTACATGGCGTTATTCAATGACACGCATGTCATACAAAATAATAAAGACAACTCCTATGGCTCCTGCCGGTTGTCATACTCATCGACATGTAGGTCGTGATTCCTATTACAAGAATATGATCAATCTCATACATCACATATATCATTCATCACATCTTCTGGCCATATCACATCACATAGCACTTGCTGCAAAAACAAGTTAGACGTCCTCTAATTGTTGTTGCAAGTTTTTACGTGGTTTGTAGGTTTCTAGCAAGAACGTTTCTTACCTACGTATGACCACAACGTGATTTGCCAATTTCTATTTACCCTTCATAAGGACCCTTTTCAGCGAATCCGTTCCGACTAAAGTAGGAGAGACAGACACCCGCTAGCCACCTTATGCAACTTGTGCATGTCAGTCGGTGGAACCTGTCTCACGTAAGTGTACGTGTAAGGTCGGTCCGGGCCGCTTCATCCTACAATGCCGCCGAAACAAGAAAAGACTAGTAGCGGCAAGAAGAATTGGCAAACTCAACGCCCACAACTACTTTGTGCTCTACTCGTGCATAGTAACTACGCATAGACCTGGCTCATGATGCCACTGTTGGGGATCGTAGCATAATTTTAAAATTTTCCTACGCTCACCAAGATGCATCTATGGAGTGTACTAGCAACGAGGGGAAGGGAGTGCATCTACATACCCTTGTAGATCGCGAGCGGAAGCGTTCTAATGAACGTGGATGACGGAGTCGTACTCGCCGTGATCCAAATCACCGATGACCGAGTGCCGAACGGACGGCACTTCCGCGTTCAACACACGTACGGTGCAGCGACGTCTCCTCCTTCTTGATCCAGCAAGGGGGAAGGAGAGGTTGATGGAGATCCAACAGCACGACGGCGTGGTGGTGGATGTAGCGGGTCTCCGGCAGGGCTTCGCCGAGCTTCTGCGAGAGAGAGAGAGAGGTGTTGCAGGGGAGGAGGGAGGCGCCCAAGGCTGTAGGTTGCTGCCCTCCCTCCCCCCTTTTATATAGGCCCCCTTGGGAGGGGGGGGGGGGCGGCCAAAACCCATCTAGGGTTGGGGGGGCGGCGGCCAAGGGGTGGAAAGGGGTGCCTTGCCCCCCAAGGCAAGGGGGAAGCTCCCCCCTAGGGTTCCCAACCCTAGGCGCATGGGGGAGGCCCAAGGGGGGCACCCCAGCCCACTAAGGGCTGGTTCCCTTCCACTTTCAGCCCACGGGGCCCTCCGGGACAGGTGGCCCCACCCGGTGGACCCCCGGGACCCTTCCGGTGGTCCCGGTACAATACCGGTAACCCCCGAAACTTTCCCGGTGGCCGAAACTTGACTTCCTATATATAATTCTTCACCTCCGGACCATTCTGGAACCTCTCGTGACATCCGGGATCTCATCCGGGACTCCGAACAACTTTCGGGTTTCCGCATACATATATCTCTACAACCCTAGCGTCACCGGACCTTAAGTGTGTAGACCTACGGGTTTGGGAGACATGCAGACATGACCGAGACGCCTCTCCGGTCAATAACCAACAGCGGGATCTGGATACCCATGTTGGCTCCCACATGTTCCACGATGATCTCATCGGATGAACCACGGTGTCGAGGATTCAATCAATCCGTATGCAATTCCCTTTGTCAATCGGTATGTTACTTGCCCGAGATTCGATCGTCGGTATACCAATACCTTGTTCAATCTCGTTACCGGCAAGTCTCTTTACTCGTACCGCAATGCATGATCCCGTGACTAAAGCCTTAGTCACATTGAGCTCATTATGATGATGCATTACCGAGTGGGCCCAGAGATACCTCTCCGTCACACGGAGTGACAAATCCCAGTCTCGATCCGTGCCAACCCAACAGACACTTTCGGAGATACCCGTAATGCACCTTTATAGTCACCCAGTTACGTTGTGACGTTTGGCACACCCAAAGCACTCCTACGGTATCCGGGAGTTGCACGATCTCATGGTCTAAGGAAAAGATACTTGACATTGGAAAAGCTCTAGCAAACGAAACTACACGATCTTTTATGCTATGCTTAAGATTGGGTCTTGTCCATCACATCATTCTCCTAATGATGTGATCCCATTATCAATGACATCCAATGTCCATAGTCAGGAAACCATGACTATCTGTTGATCAACGAGCTAGTCAACTAGAGGCTTACTAGGGACAGGTTGTGGTCTATGTATTCACACATGTATTACGATTTCCGGACAATACAATTATAGCATGAATAATAGACAATTACCATGAACAAAGAAATATAATAATAACCATTTATTATTGCCTCTAGGGCATATTTCCAACAGTGCGGGAGGCCACCGAGGTGGGCACAACCCACCTGGGCGCGCCAGGGGGCCCTGGCGCGCCCTGGTGGGTTGTGCCCCCCTCGGGGCACCCCCCAAGTGTAGCTCTGGCCCATTGGGTTCCTCCTGGTCCAAAAAAATCTACATAAAGTTTTGTTGCTTTTGGACTCTGTTTAATATTGGTTTCCTGCGATGTAAAAAACAAGCAAAAAACATCAACTGGCACTGGGCACTGGGTCAATAGGTTAGTCCCAAAAAATGATATAAAGTTGCTATAAAATGATTGTAAAACACCCAAGAATGATAAAATAACAGCATGAATACTTCATAAATTATAGATACGTTGGAGACGTATCACGGCGAAGCAGTCCAAGAAGGTGGCGGTGCGCATGGTCAGCGCGGAGGCGGTGTGGCTGGCTGAGCAATTGGGGGCTCCTGCGACCCCACGCCAGATGGTCATGGCCCTGGCGGCGCCCATCTTCGTCCCGCTCATGCAGGAGGCATCCAAGACGGCACCCATCCCGAAGGCCAAGCGCTCCAAGGCCCTGGCGGAGGCGTAGGCGGCTCCGGTGCGGGTCAGCTCTCGCTCCAAGGGTGCCAAGGGGAATATGCCGTCGCTCCAGCACGCTCAACTCCTTCAAGCACAGAAGAACTTGGAAACCTCGGGTAATCCACCGCCTCATTTTACGATTCTCGACTCCTTTTCGGACGACCACTTGAGCAAAGTGTTGGGGGAGAGCGGGGTGGGGACGTTAGGTGAGGGTGGGACTAGCGAGCTTATCTCGTTGATCCGTGCCAAGGAGGTGGCGCGGGCAGTGCTAGCAGCGGCGGCTGCGCAACACGCGGACCAGCTGACAGCTGAGGCAGGGGCCTCAGATGCGCTCGCGGTCCGGCCCGACGGAGACACAACAACAGGGGTTGTTTCTACCCCCTCACCACGCCGTGGCAAGGTGAGGCATGTGGCCAAGGCGATCACCTCTAGGGGTGTTCGTTTGCGAAATCGTGTTGTTTAGATGTGTGCATTATTCTGGAATATTCGTGACTTTGGCCACGTGGGGCGTCGCACCCAACTGAAAGAATACATTAGGAAAGATGCTGTCGATATTGTAGGGCTCCAGGAAACGATCAAGGCTGATTTTCACCACCAGGATATTCTCTCCGTCGATCCCCTAGAACGATTTGCGTGGAACCATGGCCTGGCGACAGGCCACTCTGGTGGCATGCTGCTCGGCTTTTGCATTTCAACGTACGAGGTCTTGACGTGGGAGGTTGGTACCTTTTTCATCGCGGCTAACATCCGAGTTCGTGCGTCGTTATGTGAGCTCGTGGTCGTCCAAGTCTACGGACCTGCGGATCATTCCCGCTCGGCCGAGTTCTTGGGAGAACTCCAAGCCAAGGTGCTCGCGGTCTCCGCAGCCCAGATTCCCCTGATGGTAGGGGTGAATTTAATCTGATCCACTCGGGAGCAGATAAGAACAACAACACCATCAACTGGCCAAGGGTGGCCATGTTTAACAACGCAATTGCGTCCATGGCACTTAGGGAAGTGACCAGGACTGGGGCTCGGTTTACTTGGACAAATAAGCAGCTCGCCCCGGTGCGCTCCGTACTGGACCGCGTGTTCATGTCACCGGATTGGGAGGTGTTGTACCCACTATGCTCGCTCCTCGCGGAAACGCGTATTGGGTCTGACCATGTTCCCTTGATCCTGTCCTCAGGGGAGGACAGGATTCGTCGCAACCCCCGTTTCTTTTTTGAAACGGCCTGGTTCGAGATACCAAGCTTCGATACCACTTTCAGGGAGAAATGGTTGAGTTGCGTGCAACTCATCGGCCCTCAGCGAGGTCCAATGGAGTTCTGGAATGCGGCAGGGGGCCGTCTCCGTGCGAGCCTCAAAGGGTGGGGTGTGAACCAAGGGCGCGACGATAAGCTACTCAGGGCGAGTCTCTTCAACGAAATCATGTGCCTCGATGCCCAGGCCGACGCGAGGCCATTCTCTGAGCAATAATGGGCTCACTGCTACGCCCTGGAAGGGCAAGTCGAAGCCCTGCTTCATACTGAGGAGGAATACTAGAGGCGCAGGGGCGGCCTCAAGTGGACGCTCAAGGGGGATGCCAACACCAAGTATTTCCACGCTTACGCGAACGGAAGACGACGGAAATGCGCGACCCTTAGGTTGCAATCAAAGCAGGGGCTCCTGCTGCGCCAATCGGAGATTATGAACCATGTCTACAAGTTTTACATCAATCTGATGGGGACCAGAGAAGACCAGAGGGCTGGTCTGCGAGCAGACGTCTGGTAGCCCTTCCAATGGGTCCTTGACAGTGAGAATGACGAGTTGGGGCTCGCGTTTCTCCCCAAGGAGATCGACGACGCGCTCCTTAGCATGAAATCTGACACGGCACCGGGCCCGAACGAGAGCTCGGTGGCGATGTTCAAGCACTTTTGGCCTCTGCTGCACGAGCCCATCTTCGAGATGTGCAACGGCTTTATGCGTGGCTCGGTTGACATAGCTAGGCTCAACTACGGCATGCTTTCGCTTATCCCCAAAGTTTTCGGGTGATACGTCTCCAACGTGTCTATAATTTTTGATTGTTCCATGCTATATGATATTCTGTTTTGGACATTATTGGGCTTTATTATACACTTTTATATTATTTTTGGGACTAACCTATTAACCGGAGGCCCAGCCCAGAATTGTTGTTTTTTGCCTATTTCACAGTTTCGCAGAAAAAGAATATCAAACGGAATGAAACCTTCGGGAACGTGATTTTCGGAACGAACGTGATCTAGAGGACTTGGACCCTACGTCAAGACATCAAACAGGAGGCCACGAGGTAGGGGGCGCGCCTACCCCCCCCCCCAGGCGCGCCCTCCACCCTCGTGGGCCCCCTATTGCTCCACCAACGTACTTCTTCCTCCTATATATACCTACGTACCCCCAAACTACCAGATACGGAGCCAAAAACCTAATTCCACCACCGCAACCTTCTGTACCCATGAGATCCCATCTTGGGGCCTGTTTCGGAGCTCCGCCGGAAGGGCCATCGATCACGGAGGGCTTGTACACCAACACCATAGCCTCTCCGATGAAGTGTGAGTAGTTTACCTCAGACCTTCGGGTCCATAGTTATTAGCTCGATGACTTCTTCTCTCTTTTTGGATCTCAATACAATGTTCTCCCCCTCTCTCGTGGAGATCTATTCGATGTAATCTTCTTTTGCGGTGTGTTTGTTGAGACCGATGAATTGTGGGTTTATGATCAAGTTTATCTATGAACAATATTTGAATCTTCTCTGAATTCTTTTATGTATGATTGGTTATCTTTGCAAGTCTCTTCGAATTATCAGTTTGGTTTGGCCTACTAGATTGATCTTTCTTGCAATGGGAGAAGTGCTTAGCTTTGGGTTCAATCTTGCGTTGTCCTTTCCCAGTGACAGTAGGGGAAGCAAGGCACGTATTGTATTGTTGCCATCGAGGATAACAAGATGGGTTTTATATCATATTGCATGAGTTTATCCCTCTACATCATGTCATCTTGCTTAAAGCGTTACTCTGTTCTTATGAACTTAATACTCTAGATGCATGCTGGATAGCGGTCGATGTGTGGAGTAATAGTAGTAGATGCAGGCAGGAGTCGGTCTACTTGTCTCGGACGTGATGCATATATACATGATCATACCTAGATATTCTCATAACTATGCTCAATTCTGTCAATTGCTCAACAGTAATTTGTTCACCCACCGTAAATACTTATGCTCTTGAGAGAAGCCACTAGTGAAACCTATGGCCCCCGGGTCTATTTTCCATCATATTAATCTCCCGACAACAAGCTATTTCTGGCGCCATTTTTATTTTGTTTACTTTTACTTTACATCTTTATCATAAAAATACCAAAAATATTATCCTATCATATCTATCAGATCTCACTCTCGTAAGTGACCGTGAAGGGATTGACAACCCCTTATCGCGTTGGTTGCGAGGATTTATTTGTTTGTGTAGGTGCAAGGGACTCGTTCGTGGCCTCCTACTGGATTGATACCTTGGTTCTCAAAAACTGAGGGAAATACTTACGCTACTTTGCTGCATCACCCTTTCCTCTTCAATGGAAAACCAACGCAGTGCTCAAGAGGTAGCAAGAAGGATTTCTCGCACCGTTGCCGGGGAGTCTACGCAAAAGTCAACATACCAAGTACCCATCACAAACCCTTATCTCCCGCATTACATTATTTGCCATTTGCCTCTCGTTTCCCTCTCCCCCACTTCACTCTTGCCGTTTTATTCGCCCTCTCTTTCCCGTTCGCCTTTTGTTCGCTTGCTTCTTGTTTGCTCGTGTGTTGGATTGCTTGCTTGTAACGATGGCTCTACCTAGATTTGGTGATCTTCACCTTAAAAGGTTAGAAGAGATCGAAAGCAACATCAGGAGTTTTATGGTCTTGCAATTTGAGCATAATAATTTCTTTAGAAACGAGCTGAAGGAACAAAAAAGCTTTATGGGTTATATGAATAAAGAGCTCGATGATATGTCTAAAGAATTTGATGGTTTGAGATCCCAAATTGCTCGTCTTGAGAAGTTGATAGCTGAAATATCGGATAAGCAGGCCACCTTAGTTAATAAGATGGCCGCTAAACCGGAGAACTTTGAAAATAGAGATGAAGATCTAAAATTTATTGATGTGTCCCCTATTAAATCTTTGTTTTGCAATATGAATCTTGATAATGATGGGACTGAATATGAACCACCTTTACCTAGAAGGCGTTCCAGGAATTCGGAGTTTTTAGATCTTGATGCTAAAATTGATAAAAGTGGGATTGAAGAGATCAAAACATTAGATGTTAATGAACCCACAATTTTGGATTTCAAGGAATTTAATTATGATAATTGCTCTTTGGTAGATTGTATTTCCTTGTTGCAATCCGTGCTAAATTCTCCTCATGCTTATAGTCAAAATAAAGCCTTTACCAAACATATCGTTGATGCTTTGATGCAATCTTATGAAGAAAAACTTGAGTTGGAAGTTTCTATTCCTAGAAAACTCTATGATGAGTGGGAACCTACTATTAAAATTAAAATTAAAGATCATGAATGCTATGCTTTGTGTGATTTGGGTGCTAGTGTTTCCATGATTCCAAAAACTTTGTGCGATTTGCTAGGTTTCCGTGATTTTGATGATTGCTCTTTAAACTTGCACCTTGCGGATTCCACTATTAAGAAACCTATGGGAAGAATTAATGATGTTCGTATTATTGCAAATAGGAACTATGTGCCCGTAGATTTTATTGTTCTTGATATAGATTGCAATCCTTCATGTCCTATTATTCTTGGTAGACCTTTCCTTAGAACGATTGGTGCAATTATTGATATGAAGGAAGGGAATATTAGATTCCAATTTCCATTAAAGAAAGGCATGGAACACTTCCCTAGAAACAAAGTAAAATTACCTTATGAATCGATTATGAGAGCCACTTATGGATTGCCTACCAAAGATGGCAATACCTAGATCTATCCATGCTATTATGCCTAGCTAGGGGCGTTAAACGATAGCGCTTGTTGGGAGGCAACCCAATTTTTTTTAGTTTTTTGCTTTTTGCTTCTGTTTAGGAATAAATCTTTGTTCTAGCCTCTGGTTAGATGTGTTTTTATGTTTTAATTAGTGTTTGTGCCAAGTTAAACCTATAGGATCTTCTTGGATGATAGTTATTTGATCTTGCAGAAATTTCCAGAAACTTTCTGTTCACAAAAATAATTGTTAAAAATCACCAAAACGTGATAAAATATTGATTCCAATTGCTGCTGATCAATAAACAAATTGTCTAGGTCGTCTGGCTGAATTTTTGGAGTTCCAGAAGTTTGCGTTAGTTACAGATTACTACAGACTGTTCTGTTTTTGACAGATTCTGTTTTTCGTGTGTTGTTTGCTTATTTTGATGAATCTATGGCTAGTAAAAGAGTTTATAAACCATAGAGAAGTTGGAATACAGTAGGTTTAACACCAATATAAATAAAGAATGAGTTCATTACAGTACCTTGAAGTGGTGTTTTGTTTTCTTTCGCTAACGGAGCTCACGAGATTTTCTGTTAAGTTTTATGTTGTGAAGTTTTCAAGTTTTGGGTAAAAGATTTGATGGATTATGGAACAAGGAGTGGCAAGAGCCTAAGCTTGGGGATGCCCATGGCACCCCCAATATAATCTAAGGACACCAAAAAGCTAAAGCTTGGGGATGCCCCGGAAGGCATCCCCTCTTTCGTCTACTTCCATCGGTAACTTTACTTGGAGCTATATTTTTATTTGCCACATGATATGTGTTTTGCTTGGAGCGTCTTGTATGATTTGAGTCTTTGTTTTTTTAGTTACCACAATCATCCTTGCTGTACACACCTTTTGAGAGAGACACACATGATTCGGGTAGAATACTCTATGTGCTTCACTTATATCTTTTGAGTTATATAGTTTTTGCTCTAGTACTTCACTTATATCTTTTTAGAGCACGGTGGTGGATTTGTTTTATAGAAACTATTGATCTCTCATGCTTCACTTAGATTATTTTGAGAGTCTTAAATAGCATGGTAATTTGCTTAAATAATCCTAATATGCTAGGTATTCAAGATTAGTAACAACTTTCTTATGAGTATGTTGAATACTAAGAGAAGTTTGATGCTTGATGATTGTTTTGAGACATGGAGGTAGTGATATCAAAGTTGTGCTAGTTGAGTAGTTGTGAATTTGAGAAATACTTGTGTTGAAGTTTACAAGTCCCGTAGCATGCACGTATGGTAAACGTTATGTAACAAATTTGAAACATGAGGTGTTCTTTGATTGTCCTCATGAGTGGCGGTCGGGGACGAGCGATGGTATTTTCCTACCAATCTGTCCCCCTAGGAGCATGCGCGTAGTGCTTGGTTTTTGATGACTTGTAGATTTTTGCAATAAGTATGTGAGTTCTTTATGACTAATGTTGAGTCCATGGATTATACGCACTCTCACCTTTCCATCATTGCTAGCCTCTTCGGTACCGTGCATTGCCCTTTCTTACATTGAGAGTTGGTGCAAACTTCGCCGGTGCATCCAAACCCCGTGATATGATACGCTCTTTCACACATAAACCTCCTTATATCTTCCTCAAAACAGCCACCATACCTACCTATTATGGCATTTCCATAGCCATTCCGAGATATATTGCCATGCAACTTTCCACCGTTCCATTTATCATGACACGTTCATCATTGTCATATTGCTTTGCATGATCATGTAGTTGACATAGTATTTGTGGCAAAGCCACCGTTCATAATTCTTTCATACATGTCACTCTTGGTTTATTGCATATCCCGGTACACCGCCGGAGGCATTCATATAGAGTCATACTTTGTTCTAGTATCGACTTGTAATCATTGAGTTGTAAATAAATACAAGTGTGATGATCATCATTTTCTAGAGCATTGTCCCAAGTGAGGAATAAAAAAAAGAGAAAGGCCATAAAAAAGAGAAGGCCCAAAAAAATGAGAGAAAAAGAGAGAAGGGACAATGTTACTATCCTTTTTACCACACTTGTGCTTCAAAGTAGCACCATAATCTTCATGATAGAGAGTCTCTTGTTTTGTCACTTTCATATACTAGTGGGAATTTTTCATTATAGAACTTGGCTTGTATATTCCAACGATGGGCCTCCTCAAGTGCCCTAGGTCTTCGTGAGCAAGCAAGTTGGATGCACACCCACTTAGTTTCTTTTGTTGAGCTTTCATATATTTATAGCTCTAGTGCATCCGTTGCATGGCAATCCCTACTCCTTGCATTGACATCAATCGATGGGCATCTCCATAGCTCATTGATTAGCCTCGTTGATGTGAGACTTTCTTCTTTTTTGTCTTCTCCACATAACCCACATCATTATATTCTATTCCACCCATAGTGCTATATCCATGGCTCACGCTCATGTATTGTGTGAAGGTTGAAAAAGTTTGAGATTACTAAAGTATGAAACAATTGATTGGCTTGTCATCGGGGTTGTGCATGATGAGAGCATTCTTGTGTGACAAAAATGGAGCATGACTAAACTATATGATTTTGTAGGGATGAACTTTCTTTGGCCATGTTATTTTGAGGGGACATAATTGCTTAGTTAGTATGCTTGAAGTATATTACCTTTATGTCAATATTGAACTTTTATCTTGAATCTTTCGGATCTGAATATTCATACCACTATTAAGAAGAATTACATTGAAATTATGCCAAGTAGCATTCCACATCAAAAATTCTGTTTTTATCATCTACCTACTCGAGGACGAGCAGGAATTAAGCTTGGGGATGCTTGATACGTCTCCAACGTATCTATAATTTTTTATTGTTCCATGCTATATTATATTCTGTTTTGGACATTATTGGGCTTTATTATACACTTTTATATTATTTTTGGGACTAACCTATTAACCGGAGGCCCAGCCCAAAATTGATGTTTTTTGCCTATTTCAGAGTTTCGCAGAAAAAGAATATCAAACGGAGTCCAAACGGAATGAAACCTTCGGGAACATGATTTTCGGAACGAACGTGATCCAGAGGACTTGGACCCTACGTCAAGACATCAAACAGGAGGCCACGAGGTAGGGGTGCGCCTAACCCCCCCCCCCCCCCCCGGCGCGCCCTCCACCCTCGTGGGCCCCCTGTTACTCCACCGACGTACTTCTTCCTCCTATATATACCTACGTACCCCCAAACTACCAGATACGGAGCCAAAAACCTAATTCCACCGCCGCAACCTTCTGTACCCGTGAGATCCCATCTTGGGGCCTGTTCCGGAGCTCCGCCAGAAGGGGCATCGATCACGGAGGGCTTCTACATCAACACCATAGCCTCTCCGATGAAGTGTGAGTAGTTTACCTCAGACCATCGGGTCCATAGTTATTAGCTAGATGGATTCTTCTCTCATTTTGGATCTCAATACAATGTTCTCCCCCTCTCTCGTGGAGATCTATTCGGTGTAATCTTCTTTTGCGGTGTGTTTGTTGAGACCGATGAATTGTGGGTTTATGATCAAGTTTATCTATGAACAATATTTGAATCTTCTCTTAATTCTTTTATGTATGATTGGTTATCTTTGCAAGTCTCTTCAAATTATCAGTTTGGTTTGGCCTACTAGATTGATCTTTCTTGCAATGGGAGAAGTGCTTAGCTTTGGGTTCAATCTTGCGGTGTCCTTTCCCAGTGACAGTAGGGGCAGCAAGGCACGTATTGTATTGTTGCCATCGAGGATAACAAGATGGGGTTTATATCATATTGCATGAGTTTATCCCTCTACATCATGTCATCTTGCTTAAAGCGTTACTCTGTTCTTATGAACTTAATACTCTAGATGCATGCTGGATAGCGGTCGATGTGTGGAGTAATAGTAGTAGATGCAGGCAGGAGTCGGTCTACTTGTCTCGGACGTGATGCATATATACATGATCATACCTAGATATTCTCATAACTATGCTCAATTCTGTCAATTGCTCAACAGTAATTTGTTCACCCACCGTAAATACTTATGCTCTTGAGAGAAGCCACTAGTGAAACCTATGGCCCCCGGGTCTATTTTCCATCATATTAATCTCCCGACAACAAGCTATTTCTGGCGCCATTTTTATTTTGTTTACTTTTACTTTGCATCTTTATCATGAAAATACCAAAAATATTATCCTATCATATCTATCAGATCTCACTCTCGTAAGTGACCGTGAAGGGATTGACAACCCCTTATCGCGTTGGTTGCGAGGATTTATTTGTTTGTGTAGGTGCAAGGGACTCTTGCGTGGCCTCCTACTGGATTGATACCTTGGTTCTCAAAAACTAAGGGAAATACTTACGCTACTTTGCTGCATCACCCTTTCCTCTTCAAGGGAAAACCAACGCAGTGCTCAAGAGGTAGCACCGGGGCGGACAACAATCGTCAGTACAGACCCATTGCGCTAATCAACGTTCCCTTCAAGATCTGTGTTAAAGCTTGTACCACACGCCTTGTCCGGATCGCTCATCGTACCATCAGCCAATCGCAATCGGCCTTCATTCGCGGATGCCACATACTGGAGGGCCCGCTGGCCCTGCAAGAAACCCTACACGAACTCAAACGCACGAACGAACCGGCCATCCTTCTCAAACTAGATTTCGAAAAAGCGTATGACCGTGTCAACTAGGATTTTTTGCGCCAAGTTCTCGCCAGCCGAGGTTTCTCGCCTGTTTGGGTTCATCGAGTAATGCAGCTGGTTTCGGGGGGCCAAACTGCGATATCGGTTGACGGAGAAGTAGGGCACTTCTTCCGGAACAAGCGTGGACTACGTCAGGGTGACCCCATGTCCCCGATCTTGTTCAATTTCGTTGTTGATGCGTTGGCTGCAATGCTGCGGAGAGCCACCGAAGCTGGTAACATCAAAGGTGTAATGGGACACCTCATCCCAGGGGGGATATCCCACCTGCAGTACGCGGATGACACGCTATTGCTGTTCCAGCCGGATCTCCACACCGTGGCCACGGTCAAAGCCCTTCTTCTTAGCTTTGAGATCATGTCAGGGCTAAACATTAACTTTCACAAATGTGAAGTTCTGCCCATGGGCTTAGAAGCGGAAGAAGGCAGGCGCATTGCGGACTTGCTCAACTGTAAAGTTGGCAAGCTTCCATTTACATACCTTGGTTTGCCATTAGACGCCAAACGCATCATGATTGATGGCTGGGCACCGCTTTGGACCAAGGTGGGGGACGGGTCTGTCCGTGGAGGGGCAAGTTCCTCTCCTCCGCAGCCAGGTTGGTACTCACGAACTCGAGTCTCTCCTCCCTGCCCCAGTTTGCGATGGGCCTCTTCCTACTGGCTGAAGGTGTTCACGCCAAAATGGACACGCCCCGCTCGCGTTTCTTCTGGGAAGGTTCGGGGCCGAAGCGCAAATACCACATGGTAAAATGGGCTGCGGTTTGCCGCCCCAAAGACTTGGGGGGCCTCGGGATCACAAACACTAGAATCCTCAACATTGCACTTATGTGAAAATGGATTTGGAAGATATCCCAAGGGGCGACCGGCTTGTGGATCGACCTGCTGCGGGCCAAGTACTTCCCGAACGGGAACTTCTTTGAAGGTGCAGCTAGGGCTCACCTTTCTGGAACGACCTCCAAGCCATCCGTCCGGCCTTTGCCATGGGGGCTAAGTTCAACATCGGAGACGGTAGATCGGCCGGGTTCTGGCTCGATTTTTGGGTCCGCTCCCAACCTCTCTGGTTGGGATTCCAGGACTTATACGCTCTGGCCGTCAACCCGGACCAGTCCGTGGCCTCGGCCCTTGCCTTGTCCCCCCCCGGCGATCTACTTCCGTCGGGAGCTCAACGGTCATGAACAAGCGAACTTAGCGACGCTGCTTGCGCTAATCAGCCCGGTTGTGCTGTCCACAACTGCAGACTCGGTGACTTGGGCTCTCACCGCGTCCGACAAGTTCTCGGTTAAATCCCTATACCGTAAACTTTACCAAGGACCGACCCTCCCAATGGCAAAGGGGCTATGGAAAGCGCGCCTCCCGCTCAAAATCAAGGTGTTTTTCTGGCAGTTGTTCAGGAACAAATTGCCCACCTCTAAAAACGTGGCCAAAAGGCAAGGACCGGCAACCGGCACGTGTGCGATATGTAACGTTGCCGAGGACGTGAACCACGTTTTCTTTGGTGCCCGCTGGCCCGGTTCGCCTGGAGCGCGGTCCGGACCGCGGCTGGCGTTTCCTGGGACCCAAGGTCATCCAACGATCTTACGTCTATCCTTGACTCCGTCCAGGGGAGCAACAAGCGTGTGCTGTGGAGCTGTGTCGGGGCACTGTTCTGGGCACTGTGGTTAACTAGGAACAAAATAGCGATTGAGGGGATCTTCCCGACTCACCCGGCTAACATAATCTACAAATGCAACTTATTCCTGCAGCAGTGGAGTCCATTGGCGAGGCAAGGATGCTGAGAAGATGAAGCAAGCTCAAGACTGTCTGCGCCAGGTGTATGTTTTGGCTAGGGAGTCAGCCGTCACTTCTTCGTCTTGAAGTGGCCCTTTTGTTCGTGTGTGAGCCTGCGTGCTCAGTGGTCTGGCCTACGCGCCATGTAACTCTCGGCTCGCGCTCTTTTGGCCGCTAAACCCTAAACTTTCCGCGTCTGTTTGGCTTGAGCATTTCGATGTCATGTAAGGTGCCTTGGTTGGTACGCTGCCTATGTTGTGGGCTTTATTAATTTAAGGGTTTTTATCAGTTTTGCCATCGGCTGTATAACGCTACTCAGTTTTGCCACTAAACATTTTCACTACTCAAAAATGCCACTGTTCTATTAGATCAAGCTCAAAAAGATCATTTTTCACCGTTACCGTTTGGTCAATACACGTTGACTGAAGTTAGATGACGAAACTACCCCTATCCCATTTGTAAGGGGCGCATGAGAAAAAGAGAACAAAGTTTGGGAGGGTGGGGGTTCGAACCCAAGACCAAGGGGTACACAAGGGCATGAGCTAACCAACTGAACCATGGAAACACTTTGTTTTGTGAGGAGATACAGTCCTTATATACCGACATCTGAACCTAACTAAACAGAACCTTATCTAATCATGGGCAGCCACGATGTCTGAACCTAACTAAACTGAACTTTGTGTTTGTGTCGTTTTCAGGAAAATGGGCAGCCACCATGCTGAAATTTTCAGAGAAATTTACAATACCATATGATCCTACTGTCATATGTGTTGTTTCTGTCAATTAGTGTGTGACCGTCAAAAAAATTTGGGCGTGACGGTCTGCATCATTTGTTTATGTCTACTAGTACCAGACATATTCTTCCAGCCGGCCAGCCGCTCATGCAGATGTGTTGTCCATACTAACTTTCAAACCCAAGTCCAATTAGCTAGCAACAAGAAAATATATGAGACGTTGTTGTGTTGGAATATTATTCCATATCAACATATAAGGGATATATCTCCATTTGCATCAGAACATCTCCTTAGCTCAGTTGGTTAGCTTGCTCCTTGCTGGAGTTCGTGGTTTTGGGTTCGAAACTCCTTGACGTCATTTTTATTCTCTTTTCATGCGCCCCTTACAAATGGTCCCACAAGTCAACACAGAGAGGGGGGGTTCACGAACGGGGATAGGGGTAGTTTTGTCATCTAACTTCAGTCAACGTGTATTGACCAAACGGTAACAGTGAAAAATGGTTTTTTGGAGCTTGTGTCTAACGAAACAGTGGCATTTTTGAGTAGTGAAAATGTTTAGTGGCAAAACTGAGTAGCGTTATACAGCCGATGGCAAAACTGATAAAAACCCTTAATTTAAAGCCGGACGCTCCTAGCGTCTTCGTTCTAAAAAAAGAACCGTGTGACAAAAATATTTGTTGTTTCATAAGTACTGTAGTGGTGTATATTGTGAATGCGACATGAGAAAAAAAATGCTACTGCACGCTGTGGAACCCTTTGCTTAGCATGAGAGGCAATGCCCCTTTTGTGGTAGCGACAGCACTAGCGGAAGACTTCTTTTCCGTCTGCATAGATTCGGTCATCGTACTGCAGATTCCAAAGCCATCGTTGTAGTACTGTGTTCTTTTCCAAGCCACTCGTGCTCCTTTCCAAGCCATTTCTTCTATCGAAAGTTTGGTACCGTCAGAATCATTCACACAAGCATTCTCCTACTTGTCACTAAAACCCAGAAAGGCTAAAATGAATTAATTTGTTGTACGTACTACCACACTACTAGCGAGTAGACTACCACGAGTGAGCGATGCTCCAACGGCTATCGATCGAAATTTGAACATGTCCACCGTACTCGTACTAGAATGGCATGCATTTTCTCTTAGCCCACCTTTCCATGATTTTTTTTCTATGTTCGCGGAAACAGGTTAAATTTTTACTATATTATGGTCAAGTATCAAGACATAGCTTGAAAAACGATCTTATATGTGGGATGGAGGGAGTAATTTGTTAGACATATCAGTTAAACATGAAAATGTGGGGCGGCATAATCAAGATAAAAGATTTCATATATATTTTTCGTTTATAAATGTTTCTTATTATACAAAAAAAAGAGTGTGAATTAACTAAAAAAGGGTTCATCTTCCTCTATTGGGTCGAGATTCTATATTTCTACGCAAGAAACCATTATCAGTTCCATCTGGCTAGCTCTAACATGCCCAAATACGAGTGGCGGTTGAACAAGCAAGTTGGGTTGGCTGGTGAGATGAAGATGAAGGTGGTTGTGGCAATAGAATGCGATGGATCTAGCGTCACCATGTCATGATCCGAGGGACGGGCGGTCACACACGACGATGTGGGTTGGTCGGAGAAAGAGAGGGCCACGAAATAGGGTGGTGGCAAGGATGGGTGAATGGCGGCACTTGAAAACGGGATGTGGGATAAAGGAGTGTAAGGCGGAGTAGAAGCGAGAGGAGTGGAGGAGTCAGAAAATTAGTGCATGGAGAAGAGATATATATTTGAGAATGCTGTTGAGCCTAGTGGGCCATATTAGCTACGAGGCAATTATAAGATAAGGCCCATCTCAAACGTTTTTAATTATGGAATGTCTCAGATGTTTGTATATTGGTGGAGTTAAAAAAAAGACATGTGTCAGATGCTTGGATATTCGGGGCGGTAAAAAAGAGGCATGCTTCGGATGTCTGCTGAAATAACCCGCCTCGGGTAGGACCTATCCGAGACGGTTTTTCCTAGCATGGACCTATCCGAGACATATAGCTCCTTTTGTAGGAGTGCTGAAATGATAATTATTTGTGTTTAAAAACTAAAATTACGAATAAAAAGTAGCTTTATTACACTCAAACAAGACAGTGATCCCAGTGAACCGCAGAATTGAGAGACACAAAAATAATAGAGACCTTAAATGTCTTATATTTGTTTAGTACAGTTACCTAAAACGTCTTATATTTGTTTAGAGAGTGAGTACTAAATATTGGATCCTTATATATGCAAGGCATGCAACAAACCGACGTGTAGTGATTTGGGTGGCGCCCATTCTTTTTACCCAAAAACTATTACTTGTAAAAATTATAAGAAAATTAGTATATATAATTCTACATGAATCTTGTCAAATTCCTGCAAATGGCCTTAGAAATTACTAAACCACTTCAACCAGAAAACCATCATCTAACACTCCTCTCAAATGCCAAAAAAGAAAGAAAGAGAAAGGAAAAGAGCATCAAGAAAAAGATCCATTGGGAAAATAAAGCGTCCTCTGCGACCGCAAGGGGTACCCAATAGACGCACACCCAACTCCTTTAAAGCCGGCGAGGAAGCCCAGGAACAGCCGCCCACTCCTCCACTTCCCACTTCCCACCTCCGAAACCACCCAACCATCTTCCTCCCCTTCGGAGCCCGATCGACGAGCTCCGGTAACGGCGCAAAAGCTGGTCGTCGTCATCTCCGGCAACGATGGCGGCTGCACGGGCGCACGTGGAGAGGCTCCGGCGGGAGCGGTACTACATCGGGCGCGGCGAGCAGAACCCGCTAGCGGAGGACATGCACCAGGCGGTGAACTACCTGAGCCAGGAGCTCTACTCCAAGGACGTCCACTTCCTCATGGAGCTCGTCCAGGTGACCCTGCTTTCTTGCTTTCTTCTTCCTTCGGCACTCTGTTTTTTACTACTGTACAAAAAAATTCTGTGGTTATGTACAATGCTACTTACTATACTACTAGTACAAAAAAAAATTCAGAGTGTGGATTCTATTATGTGCACTCAGATTAGTGTGGATTTTATTTCTATGCATTCTCAAGAAAGCGTACGGATTTATTTATTTTTCCTGAAAATGCTTTCACAAATTATTTTTATGTGCATTTGGTTCATCTTGTGCCTACAAAAATCTACAGTTCTAATTAATTTCGTTATTATACATACCCCCCACCCCCACCCCCAAACTGAACTTTCTGGCCTTTTTTCATTTATAACTTTATGTTTTATTATTTGCGCAGAAACCCGGTTAATTTTTCTTGCAAAAAAATACGAAGCAACAAATTCTTTTTTTTTTAGTTCGAAAAGGCAGCAATATTTTATTAATGCAGGGTAATTTCCTTTACTTTTCTAAGCACTGTTTAGTAAAGTGACTGTTGGTTTTTCTGCTCACCGCAATTTCCTGTGAGCTCATTTGATGTCAAGTAGGGCCTACCCTTCAGTTGCATAGTATAGCTAGGATCAATTGATAAAGATGTTTTCCTTGGGATTAGGCACTGTGGCAGCACAAAAGTCACATTAACTCCGAACATATAAACTCGCATTTTCTGTGTTTACTTTGCATTTTCAGTTTTCACACCACAGTACATTTATTCAACAAGCATTTGGCTTCTTCTTTTTTGGCGGGGGGACTCGTATTTGGATTTATTGTGGCTGGTGGCCATGTTCTCCAAAAAATGGAGGGCTAAATGATCTCTTATTTGTATTTATAAAGTAACTGTTTTAGGAACACTACTACGGTAAAGAAAAGAAAAAATAAAAGACCAAATTCAGATCTAGTGTAACCATTTTCTGCTTTACGGAAAACAGAGATCTCCTTTATTTCTTTTCCACATTAAGAAACTATTGCAGATCCGATGTAACCATTGTAGCTTTAGCCTTGAGAACATTTTCAGTTTGCCTGTTGCCTCCACGCTATTTTGCAACCTGTTTGATTTGAAAACTTGATACAATTTTGCCGTCAAGACTGTTGAAATAACTGTGACTCTGACAAACTTGTGTGTTGCTACATGGGCTTGTTTTTCTCAAATCTCATTAACGTTTCGGTATATATATATTGCATTTCAGATTAATGCACTTTATTCAGCTGTATTTGCTCAATATCACATTCATGTTAACATTTTATTCCTGAATAACTAGAACGCTGAAGACAATGAGTACCCTGATGGAGTAGCACCGTCATTGGAGTTTCTAGTAACATCAACTGACATCACTGGATCTGGTGCACCGTCAACTTTACTCATTTTCAACAACGAGAAGGGCTTCTCTCCATCCAATATTCAATCTATTTGTGGCATGGGGAAGTCGACCAAAAAGGGAAACAGGGACAAGGGCTACATTGGAGAGAAAGGTGAATCTATGCAGCTCATGAATCCTTTTGTGTTCACTCGGCCAATTTGAAGCATTTTACCTTTTAATGTTAGAACTTCAATTTTGTTAGCGCGTCACCGGTTGGAACTTTCCCTGTCAAACGTTATGATAGCTGCTATATATCAAATGACATATAAGATGGGCAGAATTCTATTTAGCACTTAATCTAGTGCTTAGTTAGAATGGTGGTGGAGCAAATATTCTCATAATGTATATGTATTTTGCAAAACAAATTGGGTGCAGCATGCACAGTATTGCTTGAGATGATTTGTGGTGCAAGATATCATGCGTTCATTTCCTGACACTCAGAAACAGAGATGTGTGCATGTTTTGAAATATTAGTGTAAGAAAATAGTACCGACCACAAAATATTACCACTGGCCTTTTAAGGCCCATTGTATCTAGAAGTAAGACTCATTATTTATCATATATATTACCACATCAAATCTTCTTGATGTTAAGTTGTGATTTGTGCATTTCACTATTGTCTCGAAAGTGTGTGGATCTATTTCTTTCATAGCCTTGCTAGGCCAACTTTAGTTTTTGGCAGGCTCCTAGAAATCGGCCTTTGCATGGCAAATTCATGCACATGGCACATCGACTTTATTAACAATTTTTCCCCTCCTGTAGTATGTTTCTGATTGAAAAACATTACTCTTCATCAATAGCTTACTAAAGCAGATCCATCAAATACAGACTTGGTATAAATAATATTAAGCATGCATCGCTTCACTTTTGTTTTTAAGGCATGCTGGGCAATTGTTTCCATTCGTAGAAAAGATAAGATGTGCAAAAGATACATAGGCCCATATGGATATAACAATTTTAGCCATTTCATTTGAAGAGTTAGTCTGTGGTTATGTACATGCTTAACGTATATGTTCCCCTTATATTGAAACTCAAAATTTGTAATATCAATGTCTCTTTTTATATAGGTATTGGATTCAAAAGTGTGTTCCTGATATCAAGCCAGCCCCATATATTCAGTAATGGGTATCAAATCAAGTTTAATGAGAAGCCGTGTCCAGAATGCAATATTGGATACATTGTCCCAGAGTGGGTTCAATCCAGGCCTAGCCTTTCAGATATCAAACAGATATATGGGTCTACCAGAGACCTTCCAACAACCTGTATCGTCCTGCCTTTGAAGGATGAGAAGGTCACTGCAGTGAAGCAGCAGCTTTCGAGCTTGCATCCAGAAATGCTACTGTTTCTGTCAAAGATCAGGCGGCTTTCTGTCCGTGAAGATAACGGCAACGCTAGAGGCAGCACTGTTAGTGAGATTGCAATATCGAGTGAGAAGAACTTTGAAGTGAGGAAGAACATGCACACGGAGTCTTACACGGTCTTTTTATCTGCTCAAGAGAATGAGAGTGAAGCAGAGTGCGGGTACCATATGTGGAGGCAGAGGTTCCCTGTCAAGGCAGAGAACAGGGTGGACAAGCGTACTGAAATCGATGAGTGGGTCATCACCCTAGCCTTCCCTCTTAAGGAGCGACTATCCCGTGGGAAGCAGCTATCCCCTGGCGTATATGCTTTCCTTCCCACGGAGATGGTGACCAACTTCCCCATCATCATTCAGGCTGACTTCCTCCTTGCATCTTCAAGAGAGGCGATACTGTTCGATAGTCCATGGAACAAGGGAATTCTGGAGTGTATCCCAAGTGCATTCACGAATGCCTTTGTAGCACTTGTCAAGTCCAGAACAGATGCACCAGCAATGACTATTCCATCGATGTTCCATTACCTGCCAGTCAGTCCTTCGCTGATCCCTTTACTTGAGCCTGTTAGGTCTGGCATCAAATACAAGGTTCTCGTCGAGGATATAGTTCCATGTGAGTCTCACACTCCACAGAAGATGTTTTGCAAGCCTTGTGAGGTTGCACGGCTCAAACCAGCATTTTGGGATATCCTTGTCAAGGCGAGAGAGTCTGGAGTGGACCTTAAGAACCTGTCAACCCATGGAACCTACATTCTCAGCTCTCATTTCGACAAGAGTGCATACAACAGTGTTCTTACATTTCTGGATGTCAAAAGCGTGAGCCATGAATGGTATGCAAAATGCATCGAGGGGTCTAACCTTGTCAGAAATGTAGATGAACAACTTTATCTTGAACTTCTATCTTTTGTCGCAGACGGTTGGCAAAACTTTTCCAGTACAAAGATGATGCAAATTCCTCTGCTGAAGTATGTTGACAGGAACAAAAATGTATCTGTCTGGAGCATATCTAGAGCTAGTCAGTGGAGTGATAGACTATGCATTGCATCTGATGGGAAGTGGATGTCATGGCTTATCAGCTGGAACCAGGAGTTTCCATCTTCTAACCGCCTTTTTGTGCCTCCCAATACACAAACAGCTCTGCAAGGTTTCGAGCAGAAGGAAAAAGTGACATACTGGCTTCAGAGCCATGCAAAAGTGGAGATTGTATCTGTATACAGTTACGGAAATATTGTGGTCGTCCTTGAACTGTGATCGAAGGCCTGCCATCGCCTTTTCTCACTTTCTGTATCATTCATCCAATAAGAATTACATGGAGAGCTATCAGTTAGCAGACCTGTGTCGTACCATGCCGGTAATTGACAACTATGGCAATGTTGTCACGAAAAGGCAAAGCATTCTAGTTCCTGCAAATGGTAGCAAATGGGTTGGACTGATGGGCACAAACTCATGGAGGAATGATAAATACATTGAACTGTCAGCAGATTACAAGTCAGCAGGTCATTTCGCCGAGAACTACACACCTGCAGATCAGATCTTGGATTTTCTCAAGACAAAGATGCAGGCCTCGGATGTGCCATTCATACACCCTCCAAATGCAAGTTTCCCGACAGCCTCATCACCTCTGACTGTGGACAATGCAATCTTGCTACTGCAATGGATAAGAAATTTAAAGTCAAAAGGTGTACAACTACCAGCTAGTTTCTTGGCTTGTGTGAAAGAAGGAAGTTGGCTGAAGACATCAGTCGGATACAAGCCCCCGGCTGAATCATTTATGTCCAGTTCTGAGTGGGGTAATCTCTTGCAAAATGGATCTTCCTGTGTTGATATAGCAATGATCGATCAACAGTTCTATCAATACAAAATGAATGCATATAGGGAGGAACTCAAGGTGATCGGGGTAAGATTTGAATTTGGGGAGGCATCAGCTTACATCGGCAGACGACTCATGTCGATGGCTGCAAGCAATATGCTGACCAGACAGCATGTATATGAGCTGCTTCGGCTGATTCGGTTTCTTCAACAGAAGGTTCTGTCACCAAGTGAACTAGTCAACAGCGTGAAAGATGGACGATGGATGAAGAGTATTCTGGGCTACATGTCTCCTTCTTGCTGTATCATATATGATTCAGACTGGGCAGTTGCATCTTGTATCAGTACCCAGCCATTCCTTGATGTTGGATTCTATGGCGAGTCCATCCTTGACTACAAACAAGAGCTGAAGTTGCTTGGTGTTCAAGTTGGGTTTGAAAACAGTGAAAAGACTTACAAGCTTATAATTGATAATTTCAAGTTCAGTTCTTCATCTATCACTTCTGATGCTACTGCACTAATCCTCAAGTGTATCCGGTATGCTAGCCCATGTGATGATTTCTTGAGGAAGCTCAGAGGTTTGAAATGGTTGAAGACCAATGTGGGATTCCGTGCTCCTAGTGAATCTTTTCTTCTAGACCCAGAATGGGAGTGCCTGGTAAAGGTGTTCAACGGAGTTCCTGTAGTTGATTCTGGATTTTAGTAAGATCAGCCCGTACAAAGAAGAGTTGAAGAAGACAGGGTTGATTGCAGGATTTGACCAGGCATCGAAGGCTATAGCAAATATTTTCAAGCAGATGGTCCTGAAGTCATCGCTTACAAAGGCAAGTGTCCTGGCTCTTCTAGCTTGTTATCGGAAGCTGAGAACGCACGACCCAATTCCTGTTGATCTTTTCAACTGCATGCGGAGTGAGAAATGGTATGCACATCACTGGGATTCAGGTTACCGTCGGAGGCAATCTTATTTGATGAAGGTTGGCAGTCTCTGTCGCCAATAGCAAGCTTACCCTTCATCAATGATGGTGACTCTAATGGTGGTTTAGGCAAAGAGATGCCTGGTTACAAAGCTGAGCTGAAAGATTTAGGTGTCACAACAGAAGTGAAAGCTCATGGTGCTAGGCCTACCGTCACTGGTCTCAACATTTGTGATAACCCTGTAGACATTCCTGCAGCTAGGTTTGTCATCAATGGTCTCAAGATTCCTGCAGACCCTGCAGCCATATCTGCCGCTACCGTGTTGTCATTGCTTGGGTGTGTCAAGAGCTGGCTGGCCTGTGTAGCAACATTTCCCAAGGAATTTATGGAGGAAATGACTAGCTGCAAGTGGTTGAAGACAACATTTGGATACCAATCTCCTGATGGATGCATACTCTTTGATCCAAAGCAGTCTTCCATGTGCGTAATAGATGGCCCTTTCATCGATGAATCTTTCTATGGTTCAGACATCGCCTCATTCAAGGGTGCACTTGCGGCAATCGGGTAACTGTCGATGTTCGATGTGGGCATGGCCTTGTTGCTCAGCATCTGAGGAGCCACAAAGAAACTGCTACCATTTCCAGGATCTACTTGTACCTCAAGGAGTGCAGCTGGGGGCCTAAGAAGAACAAAGAGGGTAGTGAATGGATCTGGATACCAAATGAAAAAGGAGGTGGAGAATGGGTGAGCCCGCTGAGCTGTGTTCTTCATGATCAGAACAACCTCTTCAGCCAGCAACTGCATGTCCTAGACAGATACTATGATGACAGGAAGCTGCTGGACTTCTTCTCATCAGTTTTCAGCGTGAGGCATGACCCTGGTGCCGAAGACCATTGCAAGCTCTGGAGCGCATGGGAGAGCTCCGGCGGTGAGATATCTGTAACCAATTGCTCTGCTTTCTGGCAGTTCATTGCAAGGAACTGGAGCAAGAGCATGGAGAAGCTTATCTCTGGTTGTGTCAAGGTCCCGGCTTGTACTGATGGGAAGATCATTTTATCGCGGAAGGAGGATGTGTTTATTCCTGACGATCTACTGCTTAAGGGTCTGTTCGACAAGCTTCCTCGACAATCCATTATTATCTGGTACCCTCCTTCTGTCTCTCGAGCAAGGCTCAACAACGTGTATGGCAGCATCGGTGTTCAGGCAGTATCCAAAGCCGCCGAGAAGAGCGATTCTTTTGTCGTCTTGGGCCAGGATGGCAGTTGCAAAACGGCTGCTGGCCAGCGTGAGGTGATCAGTGTTGGTCTGCTCCAGATAGTCCTTGCTTTCCTTGCTGATCCAGCTCTTGACATTGCTTCCAAAGAACGGCACACTATGGTCTCTTGCCTGCTGAATGTGAGCGTCCTGGAGACCAAGGAGCCGATCACGGTGGGGTACCGCGTGAAGCTGTCTTCCGGAGAGGCTATGGACGTGGAGGCCAGCCGGATGATCAGGTGGGAGAGGGAGAACTCGAAGCTGTACGTGCAGCGAGGCGATGGTGCTGGTGCTGGTGCTGCAGCTGGTTACAAAGAGAAGATTGAGTTTGCGACAAACTTTGCTGACGAGATAGCCCGAGGGCTGCTGTTTGAGACGCCAGACCGCATCCCTTCGCTTGCTGAACTCGTGAAGGTCGGCAGCCTGGTGGACTTCCAGGACGATGCTGTGAAGTACCTGCTGAAGTCGAAGAATCTGCAGGTGTTCCCTGAAGACGAGGCGTTCCTGAACGCTGCATCACTAGGTCTGTCCCTCCCTCACAAACTCGGAGAGTTCATCTCACTACAGCACGTCTGAATTTCCCCCCTGCTGATGCTAACTAAGCACAACTCTGAACTCCTGTATGTGTGCAGGTGGCAGCAAGAAGCATTAGCGGTCTTCTTCGGCTTTCGCTCTTCCATGTTCCTCTGCGTGAGTCGCGGGTTAAACGGGAAGGGCATTGTTTTTCGCTTCTTTTGCACAATGTAGGTTCCTCCGGTGTTGCATCCTTTGTGCGATAGAGCCTGACATTTGTGATCTTTTTTCTCTTGTTAATTGGTATAGTAGGTTGTTGATGGCCACAATGGCAGGGAGCTTGGTTGTGTTCCGCGTATCCGGAGCATTTTCATGAACGCAACTAAGTGCTTCATTACTACCGTCTCGGAGTCAAGAGACAATTTGTTGCTTTCAGTTCAGCACTAAACAAGCCGATGTTTTGCTTGTTTGTACTATGTGTGGGGCTCTCTGCCTTGTTGGCCAGAATCTGTCAAGTGTCTTGAGACTTATGAGGATGTTAGAACTGGTACTGGACTACTGGTTAGTTATGATGTCTCTGGTTAATTTCCCTTCCATTTAGTATTTGGTATCTGAGATGAATGATGCATGCATGCACAGTTGTTGGTTTAGTTTAAGCGAATTCATGACCACCTTTTCAAATCCTGCGTACTTGGTACCAGGCTGCTGATGACTGTTGCTTGGAATGTGGGTAAAACGACTAGCTCCATTCAGTCGGTGCACTTTGGTTTACTGAATTATTGCATTAGTTTTCATTGAATAGTTCAATCGAGGAGCCAGGTGTTTGTTTTGTAGTTGCAGAAATGAGACGATTGATTGATCATGTTCAAACTGATCCTCTTGCTCACTTTGTTCTTTGGCCATGTGCGCAGCCATTTGCTGGTGGGCAATGCCTCTTATCTTTAAAATACAGGACCATGTGAGTTTTCGCCAAAAACTGAACAAGCTGTCAGGAACAAATAACAAACGGACCTTGATCATAATCCGTGTCTGCTGGGAAAACTTGGGGTCAAGTTTGTTTGAGTTTGCTGATGCAGTGTCAGCTGTGCTCTGACAGCAGACAAGGTGTTTTCTCTTCTATCTTTTTTGAGAAAACGAGAAAGCCCTGTGATCTCAATACATCGATAGAAGAGGAAACAAACAGCTTTGTTCAACACCAACAAGGATGACCCGGGTTTACAACACCAACACATGGAGAAAACAATCTCAAAAGGGGATTTAATCTACTTCTTCTCTTACATATAAACTTTTGTCCCATCAGGGAGGAAAGTGTGGCGCCAGGCAAAATATTGCCAGTATTTTAGTTGGTGTTATCAGGCACCACCTTGACACAGACTCTTCCTCCTGGGACCCGAGAAGGTCTCCCTACAAGTTCCCCAAGTCCACCTCAACCATTGTTAAGGATCACCGCGCCAAATAGATATTGACTCATTTTCATACAATCCAAGCATAATTTGTCTGTGCGAGTGGCTCTCCTTTGTTCTTAGAGCACTGTTTGGTATGAGGTACCAAGTACTCCCTCTGTAAACTTTTATAAGAGAGATTGAGCACAAGTATAATACTCCTTCCTAAAAAGCTTGTTGTTCAAACAGATGTATCTAGCACTAACCATTTGAGCGACGGGCTTACAACTAAAGAAAGAAATCTAGTTGACATAGTATTAAGAAGCACCCAATGGGGGTCTCTGCCACTGCTCTCGCCAACAACAATGCATGATGCTCATTTTCATACAAATTACTCAAGCAGAAAGGACAAGATACCATGTCAGCAACATCACAAATTATCTTACAATGCGATCACAAATCATCCAGATATAATAATACTCAATTCATAGGTGACAGATCATAGTCATGTATTTTAAGAGTCACAGATAATAGTGCAGGAATAGAACTGATATACATCATCTTGCTTCCCCATCAAACAAGATACCTTTCATCTTTCACTTCATTGGCTTGTATTTAGGACGAGTAGCTAAGTCAGGAAGAGTGAACACACCAATACCAAGAACAATTGAAGCCGAACCCAACATGGTCACCTTCTTGGCTGTAGTTATCTAGCGCCTGCAGGTACGTAGGTGGGATGAGACAGTAAGAACTATGCTACATATATCATGTAGCAGAGGAAAAAACAGAGCAAATATCTATGTCTACATATGCTAGATACTGTACCATCAAGGGTAACTCGTGTAGCAGAGGAAAAACAGAGCAAATATCTATGTCTACATATGCTAGATATTGTACCATTAAGGGTAACTCACGTAGCAGAGGAAAAACAGGGCAAATATCTATGTACATATGGTCGATATTGTACCATCAAGGGTCAACTCCTGTAGCAGAGGAAAATCAGAGCAAATAGCTGTCTACATATGGAAACATATGGTCAATATTGTACCATCGAGGGTCAAGTCCTGTAGCAGAGGGAAAACACAGGAAATATGGTTGATAGATATTGTACCATTGAGGGTCATTTGGTCTTGGCTTGATTTGTGTGCAGAGAATCCTGAGCATATGTCTGTCTTCCTGGGAAGCCGTGGAAAATAGACCAACCTTCTTGGACTGAGCACGGGCGATGAGATCATACAGCTCCTCCCTCTTCTGCTGGATTTGCGCTGCACGGTCCTCCAACGAAGGGGTGGATCTAGATTGCTGAAAACAACGAAGCAGCATTGAGAATTGATGACCAAGTAATCTTAGACAAGAGATGTCTGAGTGCAGCGTATATTAATCTAATCTTAAGCAAAAGGTAATTCGGGTTTACTGTGTTCATTTCATATAAATTCTTCTAGGCAGTCTCTTTTAATGGAAATGAAATAACGATGCCAAATTTACCAGCACGTCAAGCAGCACAGCAAAACAACAATCTAAATCTAGATGGAGATGAAAAAGATGCATGTTTTAAGGATAGCGATTCATCCCTATGATGATGTAATATAATAGAATGCTACGCCGAGTAGAAAGGAGGGCCTCCACCGATCAGAGCCAGAATCAGACGTGAGGCCATAGGTCTAGGAAAATGGCGAGCCGGAGATGGAACGGAGGTCAAGATACCTGCTGGGTGTGGACGAGCCGGCGAAGCCCCTGCCCCGCCAGACGCAGGATCCTCGTCGCCGTCGTGCGGAGGGAAGCCGCCATCATCGCAGGCCTGCAAACAAGCAGGAATCGATCACCGAAGACTCAAGAAATCAGGCCGGGTTGGAACCAAACTTGCGGGTCGGAACTACTGATTAGGGTTAGGGGTCGGAACCTGCCTTGCAGATTGGATCTACTGGTTGTTAGGGTTAGGGTTCCTCGCTGTTCGCCTTCCGCCGCCGAGGAGGAGAAGAAGGACACACTTTGATGGATCGGGCAGTTCTCTCGGTATATCTACCGGGTAAATGGGTTTTTTTAGCATCTGTAACCTTTATTAAATCTGGATGTTCATAGGTATAGAGATGATGTTGGGTGTATTAGCAAGCCACAGGTGGCGCCCGGGAGACAAAGAAACCACATCTTTTGCAAGAGCATGCGCTTCGAAATTATGCTTCATTTTCTCATGAATAAAACGGATATTAGGAAAAATCTAGCCCTATGATTTATCT
Organism: Triticum aestivum; assembly: GCF_018294505.1. Lineage (NCBI taxonomy): Eukaryota > Viridiplantae > Streptophyta > Magnoliopsida > Poales > Poaceae > Triticum > Triticum aestivum. Next base: position 516,658,299 of record NC_057808.1, on the reverse strand, counting down.
CACTCAAAACCGAGGCAAACTGGCAAGGAACATCCGAGCCTATCATGGAAATAACAGCAGCACAGTCCGAAGCCACGCATATAGAGTCGAGATTGAGATCCATCGCCAAAGCAAGGGCTTCATTGCATGATTGTGCTTCCAACGAGGGCGGATCCGTGAGACCCTCAAAAACTCTGGCTGAAGCTCCAAGAAAAGCTCCCGCTCTGTCACGGCAGACCACAGCTGTTGCGCCCCTTCTACCAGATCTGGACACGCCTCCATCAACGTTTAGCTTCGCTTCTTCATCGGTTGGAGGAAGCCAACCAGATGATGTCGCTCTAGTCCTCGAGTTTCCTGCTGATACATGCAGGTCCTTTGGCTTTGCATGCAAGTCCCTCAGGCGTGACTTGTGCACAGCCATACAATCAAGATCCACCAGAAATTTCTTGATGAAAACCGAAGTGCTCAGGGGGCTTTGGTACTGCTCATCATGGATAGCACGGCGTCGCGCCCACCATATGGCCCACATTGTGATCAAAATATGAACAACTTCCTGCTCTTTTAGAGTATCCAGTAACCAGAACATCCACAGTCGAGCATCCTTTGTTCGGTTTGAGATCGTTACTTCTGTCAGTTCCTCATCAGCCAGAGCCCAGACACAATGTGACATATGGCAATCAAACAAAGAATGTCTCCACGTATCCACTGCCGCTTGGTAGAGCGGGCAAGCCGGCGAGTCTGTCATCTTCCTGTGCTTCCTAACCTCGCCGGTGGGGATCGATGTCTTGGCTAGCCGCCAAGCAAAAATTTTGATTTTGGATGGGATGCTCAAATTCCAGAGTTTACCCCAAGACTTCTTATCTGCATCCGAATCTGAATGCCCCGGAACATGCTCCAACCAGTCCGTTCTCTGTTGCTTTGTAGTCGCCAGTAAACGGTATGCAGACCGTACTGAAAAAGTGCCTCTTCTGTCATAGTGCCAGGCCCAAAAATCAGATTGAACTCGTGTACTCAAAGGGATATTCAGTATTGCTTCCTTGTCCATTGTATAAAAGTGCTCATCGAGAACATCAATATTCCAGCCCGCAGTAGTGTGGTCAAGCAACTCTGACACAAGTTGCGGCGGGTTTGGGGTCTTTGGGCACACCGGCCGTAGCTTATGGTCTCGCGGTATCCAGTTGTCATGCCAAATGCTCATCTCGCTTCCCGTCCCAATCCTTTTGATGATTCCCAATTTCAGGGTGTCACACCCCTCATGTATGGAGCGCCAGACTTGAGACGGATTGCTTCCCAGCTCAGCTTCCAGAACGGTGCAAGTAGGATAATAAATAGCCTTTAATATGCGTGCACTTAACGAATCAGGTTCTTGCAAGAGGCGCCAGGCTTGACGGGCAAGTAAGGCTAAGTTAAAAAGCTCGATGTCACGAAAGCCCATACCTCCCATAAATTTCGGTTGCGTCATGACTTCCCACGAGACCCATGCAGTTTTCCTTTCTCCCTTCTTAGATCCCCACCAAAACTTCCGAAGCAAGCCGTTAATATGAAGGCATAGGCCCCTCGGTAGCTTGAAACACGCCATTGAATATGTAGGTATCGCTTGCGCCACAGATTTTATAAGAACTTCTTTGCCACCCACCGAAAGGGCCTTTTCCATCCACCCTTGGACATGTTTCCAAATCCTGTCCTTTAGGTACTTGAAGGATCCCTCTTTTGCTCTTCCGACATCCGAAGGGAGCCCCAAGTACTTCTCTGATAATTGTTCATTATTAACATCCAAGACTCGCATAACTTCTTTCCTCAAGTCCTCAGAACACCCCTTGCTGAAAAAGATTGATGACTTGTCTTTATTAATGCGTTGTCCCGACGCATCACAATATCTCTGAAGCAAAACATTGACCCTTGTTGCCATCTCGGGTGTAGCGTCAAAAAAGAGCAAACTGTCATCAGCAAAAAGGAGATGATTAACAATTGGAGCATCTGGAGCTACCTGAATGCCATGGATACTCTCCCATGGGATCGAAGATTTCAACAAAGATGAGAGGCCTTCTGCCGCCAACAGAAAGAGATAGGGCGAATTGGGGTCACCCTGTCGTAAGCCTCGGGTTGTGTCGTGGAATTGTCACGGCAGATGTCCTCGAGCTAGGACTTAGTCGTGGAGCCATCGCAGCTAGGAAGCTTGAAGGGGTTATGCGGGACAAGGAACACGAGGGTTTATACTGGTTCGGCCCCTTACGGTGAAGGTAAAAGCCTACGTCCAGTTTGAGGTGATATTGATTAGGGTTACGATCACCAGGGAGCTAGACAACTATGCCCGGCTCTCGATGAGATTGTTGTCGCCCTCAAACCGCCGCCAGGTCGTCCCTTTATATAGGGAGGCTGACGCCCAGCAGCCCTTAGAGTCCCGGCCGGCTCATAAGAGTGTCCGGCTCGGACTCTCAACTATACTTGCCTTACACTACAAGTTCTACTATAATAATGATTGTAACTACGGGCCTTAAGCCATATCCGGGTCTCAGCCCATCTCTGGCCCATCGTCTTCAAACTTGGCTCCGGGCTTCTGGCAATGACTACGCGAGTAACCCGGCCCCTCCTGGCGGGTGACTCTAAGGTCTATATCCTCAACATTAGGCCCCAGATTGATTTGAGCCGGCTCATGTCAATCTTCAACTCTTCTGACAGAAAAATCTCCGGCTTACCATTCATGTGAAGGCCATAACCCAGAGTGACGTCATCCTCTGGACTCCGGATAATCTGCCGTGACGTCATCCTCCATTAAGTCCGTTTTTTACTCCGCCAGATCCGCAACGGATCTTTGCTTTTACTGTCATTCCGAAAATCGAGGCGTCGTGGGGGGAGATAACCACTCCATGGTCTCCTCGAATCACGCGCCCACTTATGACCTTGCCTTATAAATAGGCCGGCCCGACTGGCTCTTCTCACGCTCCCTTCTTCCTCCTCGCGCCACTGCCTTTCTCACTGAGCTCGCACTCCGCCGCCGTCGTCTCACCTCCGGTCTTCGTCAACCTCGGCCGCTGCATCACCCTGACTCGGACCAGATAAACGGCGGCGACTCCCGCACCTCTTCAGCTCCGGTAAGTTCTCACCATCCCGTAGAGTAGATCTGCAGTAGAGTTCATCCACGTTCTTCGTGTTCATCGCCATTGCCACAAGCTTCGGTGGTTCTCCTAGTCACTGCCCTTGTTTGATCTTTAATCTTGTATAGAACCAGTGCAGCAGTTGTTTAGGACTCATTTCAAATGCCCGTAGATCTCTTTCTACTGCATAAATGCTTCATTCGAGCTCAAGAACATCCGCTCGTCTGTTTCTAGGTCTAGAAAATTTTCATTTCACCCGACTATTTTGATCCAAAAAAATTACTGCAATACGTGAAACCTGTTTTACCACACTTAGTAAAAACTGTAACCATTGAAACTTGGCGGCTTATAATTCCGGTTTAAAGAAACCACGCGCCGTAGAATCCTCCGGCTTTAAAGAAAACCAAGCTTCGTAGAATCCTCCGGCTTTAAAGAAAACCATGCTTCGTAGAATCCTCCGGCTTAACTGTGGTAAGGCCGTAGATAACCAATTTACTCTGAATGCCCCTGTGGCTTAAATAACCCACTGTACCAGAGTATATATCATTAGTCCCCTTCATAAGCCGCCACCTTAGTTTTGAACTGTAGATCTACGGCTTATAATTAACCCGGACATTTTTCCTTTTTGTCATAGACTGCCAACTTTCACCATGCCTCCCAAGGCTCCCATCACTTGCAACTGGATGAGGTCCAACGTCACCAACGAGACCCTAGCCAACTTTGTTAAGTCCGGATATCTGCCTAAGAAGGAAATCATGTCCTACCGTGCCCCTGACCCGTCAGAAGAGAGACCACAGCCAAAGGACGGGGAGGTAGTGATTTTCGCAGATCATATGAGCCGGGCTTCGCACCGCCCGGCTCAAAGTTTTTTAGGGATGTGCTCAACTTCTTCGACTTGCGGCCTCAAGATATAGGACCCAACTCCGTATCCAACATCTGCAAATTTCAAGTCTTCTGCGAGGTTTACCTTGGAGAAGAACCCAGTCTGCTGCTCTTCAGAGAGCTTTTTTACTTAAACCGCCAGAATGAGTGCGCCAACGAGCCAAGTCTGCAGTTAGGTGGCATTTCCATCCAACGGCGTAGGGACTGTCTTTTCCCTTACGCAGAGCCGCCGAGCCACCCCAAGGACTGGAACATGACTTGGTTCTACTGCCAAGATACATCCCCGGCTGATGAAAGCCCGCTGCCCGGCTTTTGCCCAACACGTCTAGAGCCGACTCACCCACTGTCGGACAAGCTGACTCCAGCAGAGCGCCAGCCTCTGCTTCCTACTATCAACAAAATCATGGCCCTCCTGGGCAACGGTCTGAACGGAACCGACCTGGTCCGGGTCTGGATCTCATGGCGGGTGATCCCATTGAGCCGCCGCCCCGGCTTAATGTGTGAGTACACAGGGCGAAAGGATGACCCGCAGAGACACAGCCGCAATGATCTTCCAGAAGACGTTGCCGAGGAGGAAACCAAGGCTCTTTTAAACGAGAGCCTGGCAGACTGCGGAAGGACCGGGTTAGCCCCCTTCTGCAAGACCAATCCAGCCCCAGCGGTAAGCCGCTGACCTTAACTTTTTATCTTTGTCTGCATATAACCTTCATCTGAACCGTTTTAAGAATCCATCATTGTATTTTTCAGGATGATGATAAGTTCTGGCGGGTCAAATATGACCATGAGGCGGCCAAGAAGGCCAGGAAGGCGAAGAAAGCCGCCACTCACAAAAAAGGAAGCAGACCTACTGATTCGGAGCTAATGCAATTAAGCGACAGCTCCGAGTCAGAGGTAACCCCTAAGCCTTTAAATTCTTGCTGTATTTGTTGTTTGTTGCTATCCGCCTTATCAACACTTGCTCATTGACAGGATGACACCGACGCCAGTAACCCGGTGGTTGAAGAGGTAATGTCACTTTCCTCCGACTCGGAGGCCTTGCCACAGCTGAAAGTCCGAAGGGTAACCCGGAAAGTAAGCTTTTCTCATCCTTTAGCTTACCAAGACCCTCAATTTATTTTGAAGCGACAGGTTCATGAAAGCCGGCGTCACACCCGGACCAACAAGGACACCGATCTCTCCGCCGGGTTACCCGACACAACAAGGAAGCATCGAACTGAGGTTTTTTTCTCACTTGTACCCTTTTCATCCGTTGGCGGGTGTTATCCGTCAGCCACTCAATTCTTCTGACTCCAATTATCAGGAGACCTCCCCTTCTTCGGGCGACTCTATGCAGTCTAGTCTTCCGACTTTCAAGACCGCGCCCGGGTAATGACAACCATCTCTCATTATACTTGTCTGTACTTACTCTCTTTGTGCTGAATGTTTCTGTCCTTTCAGCGCCCAGGCAAAGCTCACCAAAAGAGCGAAGAAGACCAGGTCAGCCGGAGTGCCGGACTTACCTGAACCGGAGGTGACGGCTCAAGAGCCGCCAGCTGCCTCCGCCCCCGAAGCCACCACTCCAATGGACACGGCACCTGAGGCCATTGCCCCGACTACCAAGGCAACGACCGAAGCTTCGGTTAACCCGGAGGCCTCCGGCTCAGCTCTGCCAGCAGACGACCCGGACGTGGTAATCACCCGGACGGAGTTTGTTGAGCCGGGGAGACCGACCGTGTTGGCCAAGTGCTCCGCGAAGGGGGAGTTGCTGCAGCCCCACCGGGTGAACCTGGACCTCTCCGACTACACCAACTTGAGCATTGGAGAGCTCGTCTCTGGCTACATCAGCCAGGTGCACAAGAGCCGGGACGCGGAGGTCGCCATGGTAAACCAGATCCAACAAAAATCGAAGGTATCCTTCTGTTGTCTTCTTAATTACTGCATAGTTACCTTTGCCATGCTAGCCCCCAAGTCGACGACTTATGCTTGAATATGTTGTAGACTTAAGTTCCGGCTTACTCAATTGAGCCGCCTGTATGTAGATAGATACATTCAATATGCATTAGCCCCCAAGTGCCAAGTGTCTTTGCTTGGAAAGTGCTTGGGACTTATATAATAACTGCTCATAACCCGGAAATTTATACAGGCGGTGGGCAAGAAGCTAGAGGCGGACCTTGCGGATCTCAAGAGCCGGCTGAAGATGCAAGAGATGGAGACCCGAAAGGCAAACGCCAAGTTTGTATCCAGCATCGCCACTCAAGAGAAGTTGAAGACCGAGTTTGATGCTGAGAGAAAAGCCTGGGCCGAAGAGAAGGCCGCACTGATGACCTGGGCAGAACAGGCGGAGAAGGCTCTCTCTGAGAAGACCGCCGAGCTCTCCGGCCTAAAGCGCCAGGTTTCCCAAATGGTGGCCGCCATCTTCGGTAAGTCGCGTCACCGGCTTTCATCAATGTTGGAATGTTTATATCTCATTGTTCATCCTTGCCGCCGGCTTATCTGATTCTATTAAACAGGTCCCAGAAGCGCCAACCTCAACCAGAGCGTGGTCACCAAGCTAAAGGCCGTGTATACCCTGGTGGAACAGCTCTACACCGGGTCACAGCGTGCCTTAGCTGTGGTGGCCCTATCCAACAAGGTGCCAACTCATCTGGCCGAAGTCCTGCGCCGGCTCGCCGTTCTGCCTCAGCGGATCCAAGAGCTGCGACGGGCCTCCGCAAGAGCCAGAGCAATCGCCGCGCTGAGCCGGGCCAAGGCATTCCTGCCGGAGCTAGACCCGGCAGACATCGCCCTGGGTTATCCGAGCCTGAAGGAAGACGGCTCAGCTTTCGATCAGAAGGATTTCGCGACGTGCGTGAAGGCTGTACGCCCGGTGGCCACCCTCATCGGGAATGACACAGATCTGACCAAATACCAGCCGAGTTATGACGCGGAGAATCAGAGGATTCCAACCGCTCGCTATGAAGCCCTCAACCTGATCCCGCCGGCTCGTCAGCACACCTTCGCCCTGGAGATTGACCCGGCCGGGTTAATTGACGAAGAAGCCCAGTTTGAGGCTCTCAGCGGCATCGATTGGAAGTCATCAACCTTCCAAGTCTTGGGATCAGCCGGAGGAGAGGACAGGAACGAGCCGGAGACTTCCACTCAGCGGGCATCGTAACTCGGCTGTCGGTTTACCAAACAATGCTCCACCCTTGTTAGATTTGATGAATTTTGTAATAAATTAGGTGCAACAGTCTATCTCTGCCGTGCCATCGTGCACGTATTGAATGCCAAGGTCTTGTTGAAGTTGTTTCTTTAATGTTTCTCCGGGTCATAATCATCCCTTTGTTTTTCTCAACCTCAAAGAAGTACCTTTAAGTATCCTGCATAGAAAGGCAAATCACAAGTCTCAAGGCGGCTTACCGCCCTGAGAATCAGGTGTTTGAGATAGATCACCCGGAATATAAATCAAAGAAGACTGGTCCTTAATTATACCCTTAACATAGCCGTAATAACACACTTAACGGCCTGTAGCATACTTCCGGTTTAGATAACCCGGGTAGCATGGTTGGTACCTTAACTCTGATTTACTTGCCTTGATGACACCCATGATGTTCAACTAACACTTGTAAACCAAAGTTAAACCGGCAAAGTGAGACCCGGCCATGCACACCTTGTCATAATCAGAGTAAACTTGTGATAAAGCAGAAGAACTTAGGGGCTTCCGGTTCGAATACAACCAGAGACCCAGCCCAAAGGGGTTAAGCCAAGATTCGGATACGATCATATAGCCCCCAGTGGGTGTGGCGATGCCAATCAAGAGGGTACCGACAGCTATGTTCTCTTTGGTTCGAATACGACCCATGTTTGAACAGGAAGCCCCCAAGTGATTTTTAAAATTGTTTAACGACGCTGATTCGAATACGATCCACGTCGGTTCTCAGAGGGGTTAAACTATGATTCAAATATGACCAAAGGTAACCTCCCAATGAGCTCGGCACTTTGCCAATCAAATGGGTATCGACAGCTATGTTCTCTTTGGTTCGAATACGACCCATGTTTGAACAGGAAGCCCCCAAGTGACTTTACTGCTTACGACTAGATTCGAATACGATCATAAGCCGGATCCTCCTTTAAGTCATCATGTAATCTTGTAATAAAAACAACACGTGCATTTTTGGAGGAGAAAAAAGGACAGAGGTCCTGCTTTATTGCTTATCATAATATATACATGGCTGAGAGAAATATGTACACCACGAGAGCCGGTGGCTCAAGTGTAGTAAGGCCGAAGCTGAGCTATGTTCCAAGGCCGACGGGTCTCTTCCTCAGACTTACGTGAATCTTTGTGCTCCCGAATATCAACGAGGTAATATGACCCGTTGTGCAAGTTCTTGCTGACCACAAAGGGCCCTTCCCAAGGTGGGGATAACTTGTGTGCATCTGTTTGATCCTGGATGAGTCGGAGCACAAGGTCGCCTTCCTGGAAGACCCGGGATTTGACCCGGCGGCTATGATAACGGCGCAGGTCTTGTTGGTAAATCGCTGAACGGGCTACTGCCACATCACGCTGTTCATCCAACAAGTCAAGAGCATCTTGGCGCGCCTGTTCATTATCCGTCTCAACATAAGCCGCCACGCGAGGTGAGTCGTGACGGATGTCGCTGGGGAGGACTGCTTCTGCTCCATAAACCATAAAGAAAGGCGTGAAGCCTGTAGATCTGTTAGGAGTAGTATTGATGCTCCATAAGACGGAGGGCAACTCCTCCACCCAACAACCCGGCGTCCGTTGCAAAGGGACCAAAAGCCGGGGCTTGATGCCCTTCAGAATCTCCTGATTAGCTCTCTCAGCTTGACCATTGGATTGAGGATGAGCCACTAAAGAAACATCAAGTCGGATATGCTCTCGTTGACAAAACTCTTCCATGGCGCCTTTGGAAAGATTGGTGCCATTGTCAGTTATAATGCTGTGCGGAAAGCCAAAGCGGAAAATCACCTTTTTCATAAATTGAACCGCCGTGGCTGCATCGCACTTGCTAACTGGCTCAGCTTCCACCCACTTTGTGAATTTGTCAACTGCCACCAAGAGGTGGGTCTTCTTATCCTTGGACCGTTTAAAAGGCCCCACCATATCAAGCCCCCAGACCGCAAAGGGCCAAGTGATTGGGATCATCCTCAACTCCTGAGCCGGCACGTGAGCCCGTCGTGAGAACCTTTCGCAACCATCACATTTACTGACCAAGTCCTCTGCATCAGCATGAGCCGTCAACCAATAAAAACCATGACGGAAAGCCTTGGCCACAAGGGATTTTGAGCCGGCATGATGGCCACAATCCCCTTCATGGATCTCACGCAAGATCTCTTGACCTTCCTCAGGGGAGACACAACGCTGAAATGCCCCTGTAACACTGCGATGATGCAACTCGCCATCGATAACAATCATTGACTTGGCCCACCGGGTTTTTTGCCTGGCCAAAGTTTCATCCTCAGGCAACTCGCCCCGGGTCATGTAAGCCAGATATGGCGTTGTCCAGTCTGGTATGATATGGAGAGCCGCCACCAGTCGTGCCTCCGGGTCAGGGATGGCCAAGTCTTCCTCCATAGGCACCTTAACCGAAGGGCTATACAGGACGTCCAGGAAAGTGTTAGGCGGCACCGGCTTTCGCTGAGAGCCTAGCCGGCTTAGAGCATCAGCCGCCTCGTTCTTCCTGCAATCAATGTGCTCTACTTGGTAGCCCTAAAAGTGCCCAGCAATGGCATCAACTTCGCGGCGATAAGCCGCCATTAGAGGGTCCTTAGAGTCCCACTTGCCTGATACTTGTTGAGCCACCAAGTCTGAGTCACCGAAGCACCTTACCCGGCTCAAGCTCATCTCCTTAGCCATCCGAAGACCGTGGAGCAAGGCCTCGTACTCAGCCGCATTGTTAGTGCAAGGAAACATCAACTGTAGCACATAATGGAACTTGTCACCTTTAGGGGAAGCCAATACAACGCCAGCCCCCGAGCCCTCCAACTGCCTGGACCCGTCAAAGTGAATAGTCCAATATGTGTTATCCGGCTTCTGCTCGGGCACTTGTGACTCTGTCCAATCGTTGATGAAATCCACCAAGGCCTGAGATTTAACAGCAGTGCGTGGCACATATTTGCGACCATGAGGTCCAAGTTCTATAGCCCAGTTAGCAATTCTCCCTGTGGCCTCTCTGTTTTGAATGATATCACCAAGAGGGGCAGAACTGACCACAGTGATGGGATGACCCTGAAAATAATGCTTAAGTTTCCGGCTCGCCATGAACACACCATACACAAGCTTCTGCCAATGCGGGTACCGCTGCTTGGACTCAATGAGCACTTCGCTGACATAATAAACCGGCCGCTGAACCGGATGCTCCTTACCCACCTCCTTGCGCTCCACCACAATAGCCACGCTGACGGCTCGTGCGTTTGCCGCCACATACAGTAGTAAGGGCTCCTTATCAACCGGAGCAGCAAGGACTGGGGGCTCTGCCAGCTGTTTCTTCAAATCCTCAAAAGCGGTATTAGCTGCATCATTCCAGACAAAGTTATCAGTTTTCTTCATCAACTGATATAAGGGCATGGCCTTCTCACCCAAACGGCTTATAAACCGGCTTAAAGCAGCGATGCGACCCGCCAAGCGCTGAACGTCATTTATACACGCCGGCTTAGCCAGGGAGGTGATGGCCTTGATCTTCTCCGGGTTAGCCTCAATGCCTCTGTCAGAAACCAAGAAACCCAAGAGCTTGCCTGCAGGAACACCAAAGACACACTTGGACGGGTTAAGCATCATCTTATAGACCCGGAGATTATCAAAGGTTTCCCTTAAATCATCTATCAGGGTTTCCTCTTAGATGGATTTAACCACAATATCGTCCACGTATGCGTGAACATTGCGCCCGATCTACTTATGAAGACAGTTTTGTACACAACGCTGGTAAGTCGCCTGTGCACACTTGAGTCCAAAGGGCATAGACACATAGCAGAAGGCTCCAAAGGGAGTGATGAACGCCGTCTTCTCCTGGTCCTTAACTGCCATCTTAATCTGATGATATCCGGAATAAGCATCCAAGAAACTTAAGCGTGCGCAACCTGCCGTAGCATCAATGATTTGATCAATACGGGGGAGGGCAAAAGGATCAGCCGGACACGCTTTGTTCAAGTCCGTGTAGTCCACACACATCCGCCAGGTGCCGTTCTTCTTGAGCACGAGCACCGGGTTAGCCAACCACTCTGGGTGAAAGACTTCAACGATAAACCCGGCCGCCAAGAGCCGGGCCACTTCTTCACCAATAGCTTTCCGCCTCACTTCATTAAACCGCCGAAGGAACTGTCTGACCAGCTTAAATTTCGGATCAACATTGAGAGTGTGCTCAGCGAGTTCTCTAGGTACACCTGGCATGTCAGAGGGTTTCCATGCGAAGATGTCCCTATTCTCACGGATGAACTCGATGAGCGCGCTTTCCTATTTTGGATCCAGACTTGCACTGATGCTAAACTGCTGGGATGAGTCACCTGGAACAAAATCGACAAGTTTAGTTTCATCCGCAGATTTAAACTTCATCGCCGGCTCATTCTCCGTAGTCGGCTTTTTCAGAGAGGTCATATCTGTTGGGTCAACATTGTCTTTGTAAAACTTCAACTCCTCTGTAGCACAAATAGACTCTGCATAAGCCGCGTCGCCTTCCTCACACTCTAGAGCCACTTTCCGGCTGCCGTGAACCGTAATGGTCCCACTGTGACCCGGCATCTTGAGCTGTAAGTACACATAACACGGTCGTGCCATGAACTTGGCGTAAGCCGGCCGTCCAAATATAGCATGGTATGGACTTCTTATCTTGACCACCTCAAAGGTCAACTTCTCCACCCTGTAGTTGTTCTCATCCCCAAAAGCCACTTCCAATTCGATCTTGCCGACTGGATACGCCGACTTACGAGGTACCACACCATGGAAGATAGTGTTTGACTGGCTGAGGTTCTTATCCACCAACCCCATACGGCGAAAAGTCTCATAATAGAGGATGTTAATGCTGCTGCCTCCATCCATGAGCACCTTTGTGAACTTATATCCTCCCACCTGAGGAGCCACCACTAAGGCCAAGTGGCCTGGGTTATCCACCCGGGGAGGGTGATCCTCCCTACTCCACACTATAGGCTGCTCAGACCACCGCAAGTAGCGTGGGACCGCCGGCTCAACAGCATTCACAGCCCTCTTGTGAAGCTTCTGATCTCGCTTGCACAGAATAGTGGTAAACACATGATACTGTCCACCGCTAAGCTGCTTTGGATTGGTCTGATAACCCCCTGCTGCTGTTGATGACCCTGGCCAGATTGTTGATTAAAGCCCCCTTGACCGTTCTGAGGACCGGAATTTGAACCGCCGCCCGGGCCATGAAAGCCGCCAGCACCTGAACCGCCGCCCGGGCCATTGTAATTCTTAAAGGCCTTCATGATCGCGCAATCCTTCCACAGATGAGTCGCTGGCTTCTCTCTAGAGCCATGCCTTGGACAAGGTTCATTCAACAGCTGCTCCAGCGTTGGACCTGACCCGCCGCCTCGGGGAGGGGGCCTCCCCTTGCGCCGCTGGTTATTACCTTGGGAGTTGGTGTTGGCTACAAACTCTAGGCTGCCATCGGCCTTGCGCTTTCCTCCTCCTTGGTTCCCCGGGTTAAATTGAGGACCCTTGCCATTGCCGTTCTTCTTTCCCTTCCCTGTCCTTTCAGCATCTGAAGGGGGATCCTTGGTACCATCGGAATCGGCATACTTGACAAGAGCCGCCATTAGTGTACCCATATCGGTGCAATCGCGTTTAAGCCGCCCGAGTTTCATCTTTAGGGGCACAAAGCGACAGTTCTGTTCCAACATTAAGAGTGCAGAGCCGGCATCCATCTTATCTGATGAATGTATGATCTCCTTGACCCGGCGAACCCAATGGGTCGTGGATTCACCCTCCTGTTGCTTACAATTAGTCAAATCCACAATTGACATAGACTGCCTACAGGTATCTTTGAAGTTTTGGATGAACCGGGCTTTCAGCTCAGCCCAAGACCCAATGGAATTCGGCGGTAGCCCTTTTAACCACGTGCGGGCAGTTCCATCTAACATCATGGTGAAATACTTGGCCATGGCCGCCTCACTGACCTCCAGTAATTCCATAGCCATCTCATAACTCTCAATCCAGGCTGCAGGCTGTAAGTCAGCTGTGTAGTTAGGCACCTTCCTAGGGCCTTTGAAGTCCTTAGGTAGACGTTCATTATGGATAGCTGGCACCAAACAAGGGACACCCCCGGTCCTGGTAGGGATACCCACATCCACGGAAGTCGTCGGATAAGCCGGGGGGGTCTGGTAAGCCGTCAATTGAGGCACTTGCCCCGCCTCTTGGCGCGCTTTGTCCTGGTCTGCTGCGTAAAAGGCTCCATTATGAGCCGGGTTATGGCTAGGGGGCGGGTCATGGCGTCGAACATTGCTTGAGCCGGTTGCTGAGACCATGTGCCGGCTGTAACTCGGGCTCTGACCCGGACAAGGGGTCGAGTGGATCCTATCCCGGCTGTAGGAGTACGCCTCTTGCTGTGCCAGTGCCGTCTGCAGGAGTTCCCTGACCCGGTGGGTTTCAATGGCCGTCGGAGAGTCGCCGTCAACGGGGAGAGCCGCCAGTTGTGCTGCCGCAGCTACCATGTTCTCCAGCGGGTTATTATAATGACCCGGGGGTATTGGCACATACTGAGGCAGGGCAGGGGGCACCTGGGGAGGCCCCATCACTCGCGGCTGAATAAGTGGTCCAGACCCGGGCGCTATGACCCCTGGCGGGTTACTAGACCCTGCACCTGGCGTGTTGAAGAGGTTGCGTGGATCGTAAACCGGTGGGAGTCGAGACTGGGCCTTTTGATGCCTCCTTCTCATGACCTCATTGGCCGCGTTCTGATCCATCGTGAGTTGGAAGGACTGCGCCTGAATCAGCTGAGTCTGAGCATCGAGAGCCGCCCGCTCCGCAGCCAGCCTGATCCCTTCCGCTGCAAGATCCTCTTTAGCTTTTATCAGATCCAATTTTAACTGTGCCACCTCCGCATCATGCTGAGCTTGATCCGCCGGGTTAACCGTGGCGGTTAACAGGGCCGTCATCTTGTCCGTGAGATCCATTAGCACCTGAGCCGGAGAAGGCACCGGGTTTCCCGCTCCAGTAGTGGGGTTTTGAACAGGCTGCGTACCAGTCATAAAAACTCTAACCTGACTCGGCGGCTCAAAAAGGTCCGGAACACTGTCACCATCGGAACAACCCATGAGCCTGCCATCTTGAAGTTGGTACAACGAGTTTGACTCATCGGTGGCCAACTCGCCGTCAGAGCCGGCGGCCGCCTCATCACCCGACCCAGATGGATCAGAGGGCCCTCCATGGACACATCCCACAAAAGCGCGCCTTAAGGCGGGCCGGGCCCGGACGGGACGCGCAAGCTGAGCCGTCTCGATGGGATCAGCGCAGAGACCCGGCTCAGGGCCCGGCTCACCAATCTTGCCAATGAAGACGTGAATTCCGCCGAAGGGGACCCGGTACCCGTACTCAATTGAGCCGGCGTCGGCAGATGTCCTCGAGCTAGGACTTAGTCATGGAGCCATCGCAGCTAGGAAGCTTGAAGGGGTTATGCGGGACAAGGAACACGAGGGTTTATACTGGTTCGGCCCCTTACGGTGAAGGTAAAAGCCTACGTCCAGTTTGAGGTGATATTGATTAGGGTTACGATCACCAGGGAGCTAGACAGCTATGCCCGGCTCTCGATGAGATTGTTGTCGCCCTCAAACCGCCGCCAGGTCGTCCCTTTATATAGGGAGGCTGACGCCCAACAGCCCTTAGAGTCCCGGCCGGCTCATAAGAGTGTCTGGCTCGGACTCTCAATTATACTTGCCTTACACTACAAGTTCTACTATAATAATGATTGTAACTACGGGCCTTAAGCCATATCCGGGTCTCAGCCCATCTCTGGCCAATCGTCTTCAAACTTGGCTCCGGGCTTCTGGCAATGACTACGCGAGTAACCCGGCCCCTCCTGGCGGGTGACTCTAAGGTCTATATCCTCAACAGGTTGGCTTGAATTCCTCTAACTTGCCTCCATTAAACATGACTGAAAAAGAAACAAAAGTAACACACCTCATGATAGTTTCGGTGAACCGAGGACTGAAACCTAGTTTCAACATTACTGCCTTCAAATATGGCCACTCGAGTCTGTCATAGGCCTTCATCATATCGAGTTTTAGAGCACAGAATCTGTTTCCCTTCAACTTCCTTGTTTTCATATAGTGTAGGCACTCATAAGCAGAGATGAAATTGTCGGTGATTAGACGACAAGGTACAAATGCAGATTGTTCCTCTGAAATGATCTCGGGGAGAATGAGTTTGAGCCGGTTAGCCAATACCTTTGAAGCAATCTTGAAGATCACATTGCATAGGCTTATCGGTTGGAATTGTGCTAAATTTTTTGGACTAGCAATCTTGGGAATGAGAACGATGAAAGTTTTGTTTATCTCCTCCGGTGAATCATCACCACTCAGAACACGCAGCACCATATCGGTTACCTCGTCACCACATAACTCCTAGTGACGCTGAAAAAAGTGAGCGGGAAAGCCATCGGGCCCCGGGGCCTTTGTCGGGAACATTTGGAAGAGTGCAGACTTCACCTCTTCCTTGGTATAAGGGGCGTTCAACATACTATTCATTTGGCCATTCACTTTAACCGGTATGTGAGAGAGAACTTCTTCCATTCCAATGGTATTTTCCGAAGCATATAAGTTCTCGTAGAAACTAGTTGCCATCGCTGCCATCTCCTCCGGATCGGACGTCATAGAGCCATCAGCTCTCTGGAGCTCCAAAATGTGATTCTTGGCTTTCCTTGCACTAGCTTTTTTGTGAAATTTTTTTGTATTACTGTCCCCTTCAGCGAGCCATTGTATACGGGCCCTTTGACGCCACATGATCTCTTCCCGACAGCACAACTCGACCATCCGAGCTTCAACTTCGTCCTCTTCCGTGCTTGGTCCGACTCGCATAGGTGCCGCTCGCAATTCCTCAAGCCTCTTGCGGAGTTGTCTGAGTTCAGATCGAACTGAACCAAAAGTGAATCGCCCCCACTTCTGTAGGTCTGTCGCCAAACTAGCTAGCTTTTCTGAAAATTTAGAAACTGACTGAGCCCTGTCTTTGGCTTTCCATACATTCTCCAGAACAGCCCCAAACCGACCATCTCGTTCCCACATGCATTCATACCGGAAGGGCCGCTGGGCTGCCCGAACACTCTCACTGACTAAGTCAGTCGCCAATAGAATTGGGGAGTGGTCCGACTTGACCGCCGTGAGATGCTCTACACTGGCAAACAGAAATAGGGTGGAGCAAGAAGCTGACCCAAGTGCCCTGTCGAGGCGAACTCGACAGTAATGACCACCAGAAACCTTCTTCTCCCATGTCCAGTCCAGCCCCCTATAGCCCAAGTCCGCTAGGGCACATAAATCAGTTGCCTCACGGAAAGCCTCCATCTGCGCACTATCTCTCTCATTTACTCCCATCTGCTCTTCTTTCCTGAGAATTTCATTAAAGTCCCCAATACACAGCCACGGCAGAGTGCTTTCGCCTCTCAAAGGCTTCATCATATCCCACGTTTTATAGCGGAGGCTTCTATTTGCTTCACCATAGAAACACGAGAGCCGCCATTGTTCCTTCAATGGTTCCTTAACCCATGCATCCACATGATACCGAGAAAAGTTTTTTATTGAAACATCCAGAGAATTTTTCCAAAAGATACATATGCCGCCACTGCGGCCAGAACTACCAACTCCAAAACTGAAATCAAAACCTAACGAAAAACGTAGACCTTCAACACGATTCTTCGGCAGTTGAGTTTCAAATAAACAAAGAATCAACGGCGAACTCCTCTCCACGAGATCACGGAGTTCTCTGACCGTCGCAGGGTCGCCAATCCCGCGACAGTTCCAGCATAATGTTTTCATTGGGCCTGGCGGCGCCCTGGCTCGGAGCCCGCCAATAACGCCATCTTATTATCCTTCATCGGTGAGGAGCCTTTCTTAGCTTTCTTCGATTCCCTTGGAGACACATACGCCGGTGGAGGCGGTGGTATATCAGACTCACTGGCAGGTATAGCACTTGCAGCTCCCTTCTGTGCCAGCACTAGCGCTTGGTTTTGATCAGTGATGATTGAGTTTGTCCCCGTGTTACTTCTCTCTTCAGGAATGTTGCTACTAGCAGTAAGGACATCATTCAGGTTACGCCGTGCTGCTGGCTCCTCACTAGGCGGGCTAGCGCCAGCAGTAGGTTTCAGGGGGCTAGTCACCTCAGCATCTATATCCTCTCCATCTTCAAAGCCAGCCTCCTGGGATGACCTTTTGCGCGGGCCTTCCTGATTACTTGGTGGGGCTCTACCACGCCCCCTCCCGGCTCTGCCTCGGCCCCAGGACCAGCCCTCTCGAGTGGAACGCCCATACTGCTGCTGATCAGGGGCCACCTCCTTGCGTTGGGCGAGCATCCGGCTTCCAAACTGCCGCTGTTTTGGTTCCCACACCCCATCTCCGCATTCTTCATGGTTGTGCCCCATGAAACCGCATACCTGACAAAAGTAAGGGATCTTCTCATATTTGACTGGGACGAAGCGACGCCCCTCGCCCGTGACATTCAATGGCGTAACTCTGGTCAGGGGCTTATTAACCAGCACCCTTGCGCGAACTCTGACATAATCTCCCTCATAGTAGAGCTTTGGAGCAAGTACCACCTCCTTGACTCTGCCAATGCGACGAGCAAGTTGATCCACAATTTCTGTTTTACGATATAGCTCAGGGATATTATGGATTTGTGCCCAAACATACAGACCATCAAAGACCACTGATTCCGGATCTGTCTTGCCATCGTAGTCCTCGATGAAAAGGCCCATCTCCTTGAACAGCCATGGGCCGCCATGGACGACCTTCTTCCAGTCTCTCAAGCAGAACATCTGGAACACGAACAGATTGTCGCCTGCCTCTCTGAACTTCGGCACCTGCGCTAGCCCCCAGATCGCTTTCAGAGTCTCGAACATAGCGGTGGAACTAAAACGGCGCGTCGTGTTCAGCTTCCCGATTGCCATCCAACGTGCCTCTGCCTCAAAATTCCTCAACTCCTCCTCGCCTACGACCACGTCATCCAACTCCTCGTCCTTCAGATCGAGGTGCTGCAGCATCTCCTCCAAGTTCTTGCTGGTCCAGCCGGCCGTCGATGAGAATCCTTCCGGAATCGCCATCTAGGGTTAGACCAGGGTAGGAGCCCCATGTGGGAAAAAAGAAAATCCACCGATCCTAAACTCCCAGCAGCAGACCAGGGAGGTGTGCGCTAGCAGGAGGAGGATCGGCAGCCGGGTAAAAACTCGCAACGGCGATGAGATCGCCGTCGGAGGACGAGAAACCCTAAACGAGAGGGTACACTGCAGAGGATTTAGTTGCGTGTCTACCGGGTAAATGGGTTCGTGCCAGGTATAGGTAGCCTGGCCAGCAGGCAGCAGGCCCAGCCCATGCGCGACATGGCAAGTGATAAAGGCCCTGTTACTAAAACAAAAATGATAAAGGCCCTGGTCCGGATGGTTTGTCTGTCCGGTTTCTTTTTTTATCTATACTACTTTTTAAAAAGCAAACATATTTCTTTTCTAAGACCACCGTCAAGGGTACCCAGTCAAATTACTACCGTCATATTATCTCACTTAATTAAATCTAATGACTCGGATGAATCTAACTGGATGTCGAGCGTGCCCGTAGCAGTTACCTTGGGCACGCGAAATTTTCCACCGGAGGCATAATACGCTACCGAGGCTCGTGGGCCCTCATCTCCTTCATAATTTTCTGTCATTAAGCAAGCACGTGCGCTGGCGTAGTCTCTCTGTGTCGCTGAAAGGCACTTGATGGCGAGGGCGCACGCGGAGACGGGTTTAGTAGGGGCCCGACGGGTAGGTAAGGGCGGGCATGGAGATCACTATTCCTGTGTCAGCGAACATACTGCAAGTGTGTGTGACGAGGACGAACTTGGCACATGCAATGGTGGGGAGTGGTGATGATGGTCGGCTGGAGGAGAACACAAGAAACAAAGCCATGCGGTTGCATCAGGCATGTATAGCTGATCAATGACTATGCATATTTTTGCCCAAATGGTTTAGATGGTTTTAACTGGAGGTATCTATGTGCTTTCTTTGGATGCATGTATTCTCTTTTGATTATTGGAGAGAAGAGACGTAACTAGGTTTGCAATGGTACAAACGAAATATTTGAGTCTCAGTTTCTCATGTTCATGTAGTTAATAAAACAACATATGGATTAAAGTAAAGATCGCCTGCATTAATTCGTCACTATGTATTTGCTGTAAGAGGAAATAAGTGAGTACAACGACATTGACTTTCAGAGTACAGTGTTATGTATTGTATTCGTTAGTATATGGTCCTCCGACATGCATGTGCTTCTTTAAATTGTTTATTACACAGAACCCTTCAAAATTATCTTATAACCTGCTTATGCAAAACATGATTTCAGTTTGGTGCATTTTCTTGCTTTGTTAGGCTGCGTGGTGTATCAGATTTAGGTCGGTTCAGAGGAAATCTGCGGGAGATTCGCATGAGATAGCAATAGTGTGGCCCATGAAACAGCAAAAAATTATCAACATGGTGTATCAGATGTACTCCTACATTGACTTTCAGAGCACCATCAACTAGCTTGATCTGGTGTCCACTCGAATAGAAAAGAACATGAAGTGCGTGACCATTGTAGCTACTGCTTAATTCAGGTATATACATTGATTGTTCATGCAATTTTTTTCTATCATTTAACCAAATGACGAATGTGTGCATCTGAAGAAGGACTGAGGGTGAGAAGAACAGTTTGTGCGGCTTGGAGTGGGTGAGAATTTTCTAGCCGGTAATTAGGGATTTCCAGCAAACGCGGCAGAGCAAAATCCATGTGATCAAGGTACCACTGTTTCCTCAATCCTACCAGGAATGTTTTCAGACTATACTGCACTAGTAGAAAAGGGGGCTTTTGTCCCGGTTGGTAAGGGCCATTAGTCCCGGTTTTTGAACCGGGACTAAAGGGTCGTTACCAATGCCTCCCCCCTTTAGTCCCGGTTCTTACACGAACCGGGACTAAAGGCCGTCCACGTGGACGCAGCCTGGAGCTCCACCTTTAGTCCCGGTTGGTGTTCAACCTGGTAGATGCGATAGCCAACTCTGGGATAGATATTCTCCAAGAGGTTCTTGATTACCAGAAGCGGCAGGCATCCAGAAATGCTGATAAAGATGGAGCGCGTCAGGTCAGAATACTTTGCCCAGATGGCACGTTTCGGATTTGGGAGAACAAAGCTGCCTTCAGGCGCTACCTACTGACGGATAACGTGAATGTTACTGCAAATAACTGTATATCCTATATTGACACCGAGAGGCATCTTATTGTCCACGGCCCAGACGATTCAAAGAAGGATAAGGACTACAAAGAGGCGACAGATAATGATGGGGTTCAACATTGGAAGGTGGAGGGTAACCGGTGGGACAGCAATAGGCCGAGAAAACAGAAGCTGGACACATTCGAGGTCATGGAGCTTATGGTTGCGTCTGTTTCAGAGGAGATCATGCCTCTGATGATCTCTGAGCTGCTTGATCAATCTGCTATGACTGGAAAGTAGTTACCGGTGTACTTCTGTTTGTACCTTATTGAAATCAATTTATGCTCTGTTGTACTAACTACGTTTGATGGTTGATGCTTTACAGGCTGAAGGCTGTCTGGGAATTGTACAAGAACAGTGGGTTTGAGCTCTCAAATATGGACGTGCAAAATATGCTGGCGCTGGTTGGCCTCAGTAGGGAAGCAGAGGAAAAAGACGACCATTGATAGGTTGCTGCTGCATGAACTTCCAAGTTGGTTCCACAATTGGATGATCGACATTCTGAATGAACCCGTCTTTCACAGCAGTCCACGAAATGACATTTTGAGGTCCAGTGAAAGCATTGGATCATGTAGCCACCTTAGTGCCTATAGGAATTTATGTTAACTAACTGGTGAAACAAGCTGTTGTCTCTTGCCTGGGCTGATGTAACTTTTCGAGTAGATAATTTTTCATATAAAAAACTTTTTCATCCGAGTTCGTATGCAAAAGTTATGCCCATTTTAAGAAATTCCAGAGAGATTTTGCAAATAAAGTCGAAATTCATATTTGTTAATTTTCCCAACAACTAGACCACATATCACATGGGAAACTTATTTTATTTTATTTTTTTGACATTTCCATCATTTTCGTTTGTTTTTTCTAAAACCGAAAAGGCGGTCCACGGGGAGGGGGGGGTAGAGTTTGATGGGCCCTTTAGTACCGGTTCGTGCCATGAACCGGTACTAATGGCTCAAAGCCCAGTAGTACCGGTTGGTGGCACCAACCGGGACCAAAGGACTAACCTTTAGTCCCGGTTGGTGCCACCAACCGGTACTAATGGGCATCGCACCCTTTAGTCCCGGTTCGTGGCACCAACCGGGACTAAAGGGCCCAGGTGAACCGGGACTAATGCCTTAGCCGCACGAATGGCCACCTACCTGTATGGCCACCTACCTGTATATTTTGTCCAGTTTAGAAGAGCTCTGATGAACACAACAGATGACACATTCCTTCAAGCCTTTGCCTCAGATCTGTATGATAAGTTTCTGCATCATGCAGCAATTAAGCACCCTCTAGTGCGTGCCATATTTATATGCGGTGTTCAGCAAGCGTGCAGGGCGCACGACATCTATGACCCTGACGCAGGGTACAAGCAGGTCCTCAAAAGGTTAGCAATCCCTGGTTTGAACCTGGTAGATGCGATAGCCAACTCTGGGATAGATATTCTCCAAGAGGTTCTTGATTACCAGAAGCGGCAGGCATCCAGAAATGCTGATAAAGATGGAGCGCGTCAGGTCAGAATACTTCGCCCAGATGGCACGTTTTGGATTTGGGAGAATAAAGCTGCCTTCAGGCGCTACCTGCTGACAGATAATGTGAATGTTACTGCAAATAACTGTCTATCCTATATTGACACCGAGAGGCATCTTATTGTCCACGGCCCAAACTATTCAAAGGAGGATAAGGACTACAAAGGGGTGTCAGATAATGATGGGGTTCAATACTGGAAGGTGGAGGGTAACAAGTGGGACAGCAATAGGCCGAGAAAACAGAAGCTGGACACATTCGAGGTCATGGAGCTTATGATTGAGTCTGTTTTAGAGGAGATCATGCCTCTGATGATCTCTGAGCTGCTTGATCAATCTGCTATGACTGGAAAGTAGGTACCGGTGTACTTCTGTTTGTACCTTATTGAAATCAATTTATGCTCTGTTGTACTAACTCCGTATGATGGTTGATGTTTTACAGGCTGAAGGCTGTCTGGCAATTGTACAAGAACAGTGGGTTTGAGCTCTCGAATATGGACGTGCAAAATATGCTGGCGCTGGTTGGCCTCAGTAGGGAAGCAGAGGAAGAAGACGACCATTGATAGGTTGCTGCTACATGAACTTCCAAGTTGGTTCCACAATTGGATGATCGACATTCTGAATGAACCCGTCTTTCACAGCAGTCCACGAAATGACATTTTGAGGTCCAGTGAAAGCATTGGATCATGTAGCCACCTTAGTGCCTGTAGGAATTTATGTTAATTAACTGGTGAAACAAGCTGTTGTCTCTTGCCTGGGCTGATGTAACTTTTCGAGTAGATGATTTTTCATATAATTTTTTTTTCATCCGAGTTCGTATGCAAAAGTTATGCCCATTTTAAGAAATTCCAGAGAGATTTTGCAAATAAAGTCAAAATTCATATTTGTTAATTGTCCCAACAACTAGACCACATATCACATGGGAAACTTATTTTTTTTGACATTTCCATCATTTTCTTTTGTTTTTTCTAAAACTGAAAAGGCGGTCCACCAGGGGGGTAGAGTTTGATGGGCCCTTTAGTACCGGTTCGTGCCATGAACCGGTACTAATGCCTCAAAGCCCATTAGTACCGGTTGGTGGCACCAACCGGGACCAAAGGACTAACCTTTAGTCCCGGTTGGTGCCACCAACCGGTACTAATGGGCATCGCACCCTTTAGTCCCGGTTCGTGGCACCAACCGGGACTAAAGGGCCCAGGTGAACCGGCACTAATGCCTTAGCCGCACGAATGGCCACCTACCTGTATATTTTGTCCAGTTTAGAGGAGCTCTGATGAACACAACAGATGACACATTCCTTCAAGCCTTTGCCTCAGATCTGTATGATAAGTTTCTGCATCATGCAGCAATTAAGCACCCTCTAGTGCGTGCCATATTTATATGTGGTGGTCAGCAAGCGTGCAGGGCGCACGACATCTATGACCCTGACGCAGGGTACAAGCAGGTCCTCAAAAGGTTAGCAATCCCTGGTTTCAACCTGGTAGATCCGATAGCCAACTCTGGGATAGATATTCTCCAAGAGGTTCTTGATTACCAGAAGTGGCAGGCATCCAGAAATGCTGATAAAGATGGAGCGCGTCAGGTCAGAATACTTCGCCCAGATGGCACGTTTTGGATTTGGGAGAACAAAGCTGCCTTCAGGCGCTACCTGCTGACGGATAATGTGAATGTTACTGCAAATAACTGTCTATCCTATATTGACACCGAGAGGCATCTTATTGTCCACGACCCAGACTATTCAAAGGAGGATAAGGACTACAAAGAGGCAGCAGATAATGATGGGGTTCAATATTGGAAGGTGGAGGGTAACCAGTGGGACAGCAATAGGCCGAGAAAACAGAAGCTGGACACATTCGAGGTCATGGAGCTTATGGTTGTGTCTGTTTCAGAGGAGATCATGCCTCTGATGATCTCTGAGCTGCTTGATCAATCTGCTATGACTGGAAAGTAGGTACCGGTGTACTTCTGTTTGTACCTTATTGAAATCAATTTATGCTCTGTTGTACTAACTCCGTTTGATGGTTGATGTTTTACAGGCTGAAGGCTGTCTGGCAATTGTACAAGAACAGTGGGTTTGAGCTCTCGAATATGGACGTGCAAAATATGCTGGCGCTGGTTGGCCTCACTAGGGAAGCAGAGGAAGAAGACGACCATTGATAGGTTGCTGCTGCATGAACTTCCAAGTTGGTTCCACAATTGGATGATCGACATTCTGAATGAACCCGTCTTTCACAGCAGTCCACGAAATGACATTTTGAGGTCCAGTGAAAGCATTGGATCATGTAGCCACCTTAGTGCCTGTAGGAATTTATGTTAATTAACTGGTGAAACAAGTTGTTGTCTCTTGCCTGGGCTGATGTAACTTTTCGATTAGATGATTTTTCATATAAAAAACTATTTCATCCGAGTTCGTATGCAAAAGTTATGCCCATTTTAAGAAATTCCAGAGAGATTTTGCAAATAAAGTCGAAATTCATATTTGTTAATTTTCCCAACAACTAGACCACATATCACATGGGAAACTTATTTTATTTTATTTTATTGACATTTCCATCATTTTCTTTTGTTTTTTCTAAAACTGAAAAGGCGGTCCACGGGGGGGGGGGGGGGGTAGAGTTTGATGGGGCCTTTAGTACCGGTTCGTGCCATGAACCGGTACTAATGCCTCAAAGCCCATGTTGGTGGCACCAACCGGGACCAAAGGACTAACCTTTAGTCCCGGTTGGTGCCACCAACTGGTACTAATGGGCATCGCACCCTTTAGTCCCGGTTAGTGGCACCAACCGGGACTAAAGGGCCCAGGTGAACCGGGACTAATGCCTTAGCCGCACGAACCGGGACCAATGCTCACATCTGTCCCGGTTCGTGACTGAACCGGGACTAATGTCAATATTGCCCTGTGACGAAAGCCCTGTTTTGTACTAGTGCTGGTTCCAAGTTGAGATTGTTTGTAGAGAAATCCACATAGTTGGATATGTAGTACCATACTAGGTTTTATATATTTAACTAGATTGTAAGTTCAGAAATATTCAAGACGGATGGGTCGGCTCTGTATCAATAGTGTGTGCACGGTCTGTATAAAATGCATGTGGTTTAGTTTTTCTTAAACGGCTTCCTGCGTGTTCTCTTATCAGTGCATCAGGTCAAAAATATTGGTTCTAGCTGAAATATCCCCCCCTGCAGTTTACACCAAGTGCAGCATTATGGTTTTCTTAGTGGACCAACTGCGGCAAGATCGATCTACCCAACAAGTGTGTTGATCTTTCCGCGTTTCCAACGTGTGCCGGAGTCAATAGGTGAGATTTTTTTAAACCCTTATGCTAATTTAAGTAATTAGTGGACTTATATTGAGAGTTTTATGGTTTGATTAGTGTCTTAAGGAAAATTTAATTGGTTAACTAATTAGCTCCAATGTTCATACCTAGTTCAATCTCGTTACCGGCAAGTCTCTTTACTTGTTCCGTAATACATCACCTCGTAACTAAATCCTTAGTCATTTGCTTGCAAGCTTATGATGTGTATTACCGAGAGGGCCCAAAGATACCTCTCCGATACTCGGAGTGACAAATCATAATCTCGATCTATGCCAACTCAACAAACACCTTGGGAGATACCTGTAGAGCATCTTTGTGATCACCCATTTATGCTGTGGCGTTTGATAGCACACAAGGTATTCCTCCGGTATCCAGGAGTTGCATAATCTCATAGTCAAAGGAATATGAATTTGACATGAAGAAAGCAATAGCAATAAACTGAATGATAGATATGCTAAGCTAATGGATGGGTCTTGTCCATCACATCATTCTCCTAATGATATGATCTCGTTATCAAATGACAACACATGTCTATGGTTAGGAAACCTTAACCATCTTTGATCAACAAGCTAGTCTAGTAGAGGCTTACTAGGGACACGGTATTTGTTTATGTATTCACACATGTATTTAAGTTTCCGATCAATGCAATTCTAGCATGAATAATAAACCTTTATCATGATTAAGGAAATCTAATAATTACCATTTTATTATTGCTTCTAGGGCATATTTCCTTCGGGAAGATCATATGTTCAGATCATTAATGCTATTCAATACCCCTCTGATCTTGAGCATGAATATGTTTTGCGAGTAGTTACGTTTGTTCTTGAGTACATGAGAGAAATCTTGTCATAAGTAATCATGTGAATTTGATATTCGTTCGATAATTTGATGATATGTATGTTGTTGTTTCCCTTAGTGGTGTTATGTGAACGTCGACTACACGACACTTCACCATCTTTGTGCCTAAGGGAAAGCATTGTGGAGTAGTTATTAGATGATGGGTTGCTAGAGTGACAGAAGCTTAAACCCTAGTTTATGCTCTATTCCGCAAGGGGCTGATTTGGATCCATATGTTTCATACTATGGTTAGATTTATCTTAATTCTTCTTCCGTAGTTGCGGATGCTTGCGAGAGGGGCTAATCATAAGTGGGAGGCTTGTTCAAGTAAGAATAGCACACAAGCACCGGTCCACCCACATATCAAATTATCAAAGTAACGAACGTGAATCAAATAAACATGATGAAAGTGGCTAGATGAAATTCCCGCGTGTCCTCAAGAACACTTTGCTTATTATAAGAGGTTGTTCCGGCATGTCCTTTGCTACAAAAAGGATTGGGCTACCTTGCTGCACCTTTGTTACCATTACTATTATTTTCTCATTACAAATTACCTTGCTATCAAACTATCTGTTACCAAAAATTTCAGTGCCTGTAGAAAATACCTTGCTGGAAATTGCTTGTCATTTTCTTCTACTCCTCGTTGGGTTCGACACTCTTACTTATCGAAAGGACTACAATTGACCCCCTATACTTGTGGTTCATCAAGGTTCTTTTCTGGCGCCGTTGTCGGGGAGTGAAGCGCCTTTGGTGAGTGGAATTTGGTAAGGAAACATTTTATATTATGTGCTGAAATTTATTATCACTTGTTACTATGGAAAACAATCCTCTGAGTTGTTTGGTCGGGGTATCTTCACCTCGACCGGAAGCACAAAGAGTTGCTCCTCAACCTACTGCACCTACTGAAAATATTTATTATGAGATTCCTTCGGGTATGATAGAGCAACTGCTAGCTAATCCTTATGCAGGAAATGGAACGATACATCCTGATATGCACTTAATTTATGTGGATGAAGTTTTTGGATTATTTAAGCTTTCATGTTTACCCGGAGATGAAGTTAAGAAGAAGGTTTTCACTTTATCTTTGAAGGGAAAGGCATTGACATGGTATAGGCTATGTGATGATATTGGAGCTTGAGATTGGAACCGATTGAGATTGAATTTCATCAAAAGTTTTATCCTGTGCATCTGGTTCATCATGATCGAAATTATATATAAAAAATTTGGCCTCGTGAAGGAGAAAGCATCGCTCAAGCTTGGGGGAGGCTTAAGCACATGATGTACACATGCCCCAATCATGAGCTCTCAAGAGGAATTATCTTATAGAATTTTTATGCTCGGCTTTCTCATAATGATCAGACCATGCTCGATTCTTCTTCAACTGGTTCCTTTATGAAGAAAACTATTAAATTCAAATGGGATCTTCTGGAAAGAATTAAATGCAACACTGATGATGGGCATAATGATCAGACGAGGCTTTCCTGAATGCCACACCCCTAGGTCTATCCCTCCCTGACAAACTCAGAAGATTTCATCTCACTACAACGTCTGAATTTTTTCCCTGCTGATGCCAACTAAGCACAACTCTAAACTCCTGTATGTATGTAGGTGGCAGCAAGAGGAATTAGCAGTCTTCTTCGGCTTTCACTCTTTCATGTCCCTCTGCGTGAGTCGCGGGTTAAACGCGGGTTAAACGGCAAGGGCATTGTTTTTCGCTTCTTTTGCACAATGTAGGTTCCTCCGATGTTGCATCCGTTTCGGAGTCGCTGCGATAGAGCCTGACATTTGTGATCTTTTTTTTCTTGGTAATTTGTATGGTAGGTTGTTGATGGCCACAGTGGCAGGGAGCTTTGGTGTGTGCCGCGTATCCGGAGCATTTTCATGAACGCAACTAAGTGATTCATTACTACCACCTCAGATTCAGAGATAATTTGTTGCTTTCAGTTCAGCACTAAACAAGCCGATGTTTTGCTTGTTTGTACTATGTGTGGGGCTCTCTGCCTTGTTGGCCAGAATCTGTTTAGTCAAGTGTCTGGCACTTGTTGGAGTTAATTGCGTATAAGGTTACTATTGAGCATTATAATAGAGTCAAATGTACTCCCTCCGTTTCTTTTTACTCCGCATATAAAATTTGGTCAAAGTCAAACTACACAAAATTTGACCAAAATTATATAAAAAATATAAGCATCTACAATACTAAAATTTTATAGTATGAAAATACGTTTCATGATGCATCTAATAATATTGATTTCATATTGTGAATGTTTATATTTTTTAATATAAAGTTAGTCAAACTTTACAAAACTTGACTTTGACCAAACCTTATATGCGGACTAAAAAGAAACGGAGGGAGTAATTGCTCATGGAGGAAGTATCTCTTAGAAACCTGTGTTTCAGTGGGAACATGGAAACCAAGACGTGAGCCATTGCATCTATGATCCAAGGGCTTCTTCTCCCACCAACCTCACTCCATGCACTTTACCAAAAAAAGGCCTAGGATCTTTGTGCGAAGTAATAACCAGTCATGTGGGCGCTTGTATGAAAAATGTTTGGTCAACAACCCAAGTTTCAAATCCAACGACCCACGCTTGAGTTTCCATGTTTACACCGAGTGAAGGCCTTCCCGCATAAAAAACATAATCCAACTTATTTATATAACTTTAAATTTATGTTAATTCGAACAATTATTCAGTAAAAATAGATAAACTGATGCACAGTTGCACATGTATAGTAAAAATTACTGAGATGGCATATATAGTTGTCCCACCTGTGTTGACACTGAACCATGGCCAAGGTATTCTGTAGATGCATCATGTGTGATTTTCTGCCCATATGGTGTGCACACATATAGATTTGCTTTGATAGATTCAAAATTTCATTCCTTCCAATAGACATAGAAGCAGAGGATCAAACAAACCCAACATCCGCTGATGCAGACTGCACTACAGCTCATGCAAAGGTAAGAGCAAATTACCCGCCATAGAGAGGCTTCATGGCAAGAAATTCATTGTCAGTTACCGAAATGACCAGACCTTAAATGCTGAGTTCTTCTATTTTAAAGTGCAAGCAACGGAGCATCTAGAAAATGAAGCGCCACTTGAATCGCTCCCAGTGATTAATACAACAGTTGTTTTAGACGTTTAGGCTCTTCGTCTTCTATGTCAGCAGAAGGTCACACAGCAACCGAGGATCCTCTTGCAGCTCCATCTTCTTCTGAACATGACCAACAGAAGAATTCATCATCAGAAGCAAAACAAAACTGAGGTATGCAAAACAGATTTAAATTTCTATAGATTAAATTCATCAATGCTCCCGTTTACTAATACAGTATGCTAATTGTTTTCCAGCCATTGAATGAGATAATAAGTTCAGATGGCAAGAAAACACGGGCAGCCAATATAATATGCCGCAAAAGAATCGCTCCCTGCAAAAACAGAGGAAGCTGTTGTTCAAGACAACTAGACTACATTTCAGACGTGTTGTTACCCAATAGTCGTGAAAGTTTCTCTTTGTCCTGTAAACATGAACCGTCTTGTGGGCATGTGTGCATGTTCGTTAAACTAGGTAGCCTATGTTTGTGTGCTTCTTTAGAAAAATACGTTGTTCAAGTGGCAGTGGTGTCCTTTTGGTTAAATCGTTGTAGATGTGAACCGATCGGCATGTTTCCATGTCCGTTAAACTAAGTAGTTTAAGTTTGTGTGCTCCTTTGAACCAATATGCTCTTTGGATTGCAGTGGTGCCCATTTTGTTTAAATCGGAACTAGCTGCTTCTGTTGTTTGGCCACCATCTTTCCCTATTCTGTTTGGCTATGTTTTCTCCTTGGCAAGACATTTCATTATTCCACCGATGAAACAGACTAGACCATTCTATTTCTGCAATCCTTCAAACTTTTGCCATCCATGCTAACTTATTTTTCTATCTCCATGATGAATCAAGTCATCTGCTGGAGTGCATTTAGCTGTGGCCTAAAAGGACATGGTTTACAAGCACCAGCAGAATAACCTGCAATTTAGCCAACAATGGGCTCGCCCAGGCCTCCCGTCTGGCGCGGCGTGCGGACTGGAATTGGACGAACTCCAGGTGGCAGAAGTATGTTCAAGGAATTAGAGTTTGACACATCCTTGTCTACTCGCATTCAACGCTACACCAAGTGAATTTCTAAGCAAGCCCATAGCACAACAAAGTAGATTATCTAAACAGCCAATCAATCGTGTTAGGAGGTAAAGTAAACCACAAAACAAACACCTTTGTGGAATCTATCTTTTTCATGTGTTTAATTAATGTAGTGATTCAAGGACATGATGAGAGAAGTGAAGTTGTAACTAATTAGAATAAACTACACCATCATCATCATATTAAAATCCCCTTTTGGGCACGAAGCAAGTACTGCTTGTAACCTTGAAACTACATCAGGCCAATCATATAATTGCATGATAGATATTAATGATCCAGGGAACCAGTAACACAATAGTACTAACTGACCAAAAGAGGAACCAGCTATAGTATTTTAATTTCTATATATACTGTCATTCATGTGCAACATTATTCAGAATTACCTTTTTCGAGGAGCTTGAAGATTTCACTTGGGAAGAAGATGTAACCAAAGGATCTTCCCGTTCTTAGAGCAGCTACCCCCTTCAGAGTCTTGCTCCTCATGTCAAGAGCATCCACGACTGTTCGTCCCTGTGGTCAACCTTGGCCATGATGTAAACAACATCATCGTCATGCAAGCTGAGAGAAGGATGCCCTGCGTGGAGTCTACTCAAGATTGGACTCTCCATTGCAGCCTCGACACGAGGAAGCAACCCAGAGTGGCTGTCGTCCACCGCAATCTGTGATGCCTTGAGCTCATGGCTGATTATCCACTTCTTATCGGGCTCCAGCCATCTTTCTATGGCGGCGCCCCAGTCCTGCAGAGTGTAGGTGACGCCATTGTCTGATCCAGGCACGGGATGAGCCCACACCTCCATGTATCTGATGCAGCCATCCGAGCCGACAGCAACATCCCGATCATAGCCTGCAATTCTCTTCTTCTTGGGCGGCGCCAGCACAGGGAACCGTATGAAACGATGGACTTCATCATCACCATCTAGCAGATCACAGATAAGGATGCCTTTCACATGGTCGACCCAGCAGATCGAGCCCGGGAGGGCGAAGGACTTGGTCGGGATGCCAAAGTCACATTCCTGAGGCGACTCGGCATGCATCAGACGAGTGCTCCAGGTCCACGACCCGTGGTCGAACTCCAACAGGTCGACGGCGTAGTACCCCCGGGCCAAGGTCTTGTGGAGAACGGCGACAAAGAGCCTGTCTTGGCCCGGGCAGCGCAGAAGGCCGATAGAACCGTCCGTGAGCGGGCAGGTGGGGAGGGGCATGACCATGCTGAAGCGGGCGCTGGCGCTGTAGAGAAAGTAGTCGTTGCCTTTCGGGCCGACGGGGATGCGGAGGAGGGCGACATCGCCGTGGGTGCGGAGGACGCGGGGCAGACGGTCGAGCGGGGTGGCAGGGAGGAGGCCGGGGAGGTGGACGGTGAAGTAGGAGAGGAGCGGCGGGCGCGCGGCCCAGAAGGTGAGGCAGAGGACGTCGCCGCTCTCGGTGGTGCACATGCACTAGCTGGTTGAGGCGCTGGTGCGGCCGTCGACGTAGACCAGCGTGTCAACGAGGGCGGACTCCGACAGTAGGTGTTCGCCGTGGTGCGGGGTATGCGGAGGAAGCCAGCGGATGGGGCGACATCGGGGAAGATCAGCCTCCATCTCCATGGCAGAGCAGATCTGCGGCGGCGGCGAGCTATGGAGAGTCACAGCACAGCACAGCAGAGACGGGCGAGGGGAGAGAGCTCTTGGGGATTGGGAAGGGGAGTGGATAGCCCCGGCGGATGTTTTCAGCCACAAAATCCAGGGCGCGTCACGTGCCCGCCTGCCTCGGCTTCGTGCCTTTCTCGATTTGATTTTATTGTTTTTTAACAACGCCTTCGGATATTTTCGTTGAAAGAAATCTTATAAGAGCAAGAGCAAGTGCAACCGGGCAGGTTTGCCCGACGAACGAGAAAACACCACCAATCGCGCTCTTCATAGCAGACCCAAACTTTCGGACTAACCGACACTTCCTATTCGTAGCTCATGTCTGAAATGGATATAGGGATATTCGGATGCGCCAGGATACGGGCGCCACGTCAGATTGACCGATACAACCCACACTGGAACACAGAGGAACCACTATTCTGACGGGCGCCTCCTTCTCTCCATGCCATATGGCCCCACTTCACGTGCTGCCCGAGGGAGCAACTCCGTCTATTTAAGCCGGACGTCCTTAGCCGAACCCTATCCGTTACATTTCTTCTCTACGTCGCCGCCAGTTCCAATCTGTCGCCCACTTGCCATGTCGAGGTGTCGATCACCATGTACTTGATGCTGACAGCGGAACGCCGGTTGCAACTCCTGGAGGAGATCCGGGCCAGGCACGCGGCTCGTTTCGCTGTTGGCCTGCCTCTGGATTCGCCGGAGCGGGAGGAGGAGGAAGAGGATGACAAGCAGCAGGCGGGAGATGATGATGAGGGGGAACAACACCAGGCAAAGCAGTCGCCGAAAACAGAGCCCCAGCCCATGGAGGAGGAGGCGGTGGAGTCAGAGGAGGAGGCAGAGCCGGCTGCGGGCTTCGCCATGGCAGAGTGCGAGGTCGCGCAAGTGGCAGAGATGGCGTAGCAGTCCGCCATCCTCGAGTCCATCCAAGGAGAGGACAGACGCTTCATCCTGCAGTAGAGGGCGGAGAGCGACGAGCTCGTCACCTCTATTTCAGGCGATCACGAGGCAGAGTTCCGTTGTTGCCTGTCTACCTGAAGCCGGGCACAAAGATCGTTCACATCTCCAAGAATGAGTAGTTTTAAATATGTACATAGTACGTAGGTTTTTTATCTGCATGGCCAGTATGAATTTGAGGTATGAAGTTCAAGGTTCACGAATGTGGTAGATGATTTTTATGTGTTGCCTGATCAATATCCGTGGACGCGCCCGGGTGCGTCCGCGGGCGTTTGAGGGACGAATTTTGGTACTTTCGGTTGTAGATGCTCCAAGGCGCATCTTCAATCGTGGACCTCTAAAACAGATAAAATATCCGTTCATGATTGAGTAGGAACACGTCCATGGATATGGATACGGGAGGTATGTCCACACACATTCAAAATGGAACTTGACATACTAGGTGATTTTCATGCAAATCTAATATTTTTCACTTAAACCGGATCATATTCATGACATTTTCGACATATTTCATTAAATAAAAATGCCCGGAAGTAAACCCAGTCTAAATCTTCATCGTCATCCATGCTCCAAGTCTTTTTTGGTGGCACCCCGGCTTAGAGCGGTTTACCTTGCATTGCCAGCCCGGAGATCAACTCGTCTAGCAACACACAAAAACTTGATACAGAAATAACCGTTTTATTAATCTCTTGCGAATACATAGGTTCAATGATTACATAAGAAAGCGAGGCCAAGCGGCACACACGGTGCGACTGCACTTATGTACATTATTTAATAGACAAGTCAGGGGCCTCGGCGGTAAGGGGAACATCTACTCGACAGCGGAAGGACGAGGTACAGGAACTCCACTCCACAAGGACACTGCTAGGACACGGCCTAGAACGCGAAGTACCGGTCGACGCCAACTCCTTGCACGGCTCCTCCTGCATCAAGCATGACACGCGAGGTGAGTATTTTGAATGTACTCGCAAGCTCACAGCAAACAAAGCAAACACGACAAACAATAACAAGGCATTTAACAGATTAAATCATGAGCATGAACCTGATGATTTCATTCTTAATGTGCACGTGGATTACCATCACGATCCTCTTCGACTAACTTACCCATCTCGGGGTTACCTCATAACCACCATTGGCATCTTACCATCGTGATCATCACTCGATCACACCAACATCAACTGTAGTTTTCCTCACACGATCACCAACTTCTGCATGCACAGACTCAGTGTTCTTAAGTGTGCAAGTTAATTATTTCTATTGACCCATAGTGTGACCTACTACAAACTGTGTCCATAACCGAGGACACGGCTATCGATAGGTTATACACTTTGTAGAGGTTACTACACTGTGTCTGAAGGCGGAGAATAGGGCTGCCAACAAGCGGAGGCGGGTCGAGCAAGAACTGCAAGCGACTCCAGCAGGCCTAGACTTCATCAGCAGCCTCCCCGATGATATGTTGATAGTCATCATCTCCCTTCTCCCAATCAAATATGGGGCGCGGACAACCGTCCTTTCCCGGCGGTGGCGCCCCCTATGGCACTCCACCCCTCTTGACTTCATCGACACCCACGAGCTTTGCCATGGCTATCGCAAAAGCTTGGATGCATTCTCCAAGACCCTCGGCAGTCACCATGGCCCAACCAGAGGCCTTAGCATGGGCAAGTTCCGTTCCAACGGCAAGGATCGAGCCAAGCTTGACGACTGGTTCCGATCCCCCGCCCTAGATCAGCTCGAGGAGCTCACTTTTGATGATGGGCACATGCGCTCACTGCCAATGTCCGCGCTCCGCCTCGCGCCCACGCTGCGCGTCCCCAAGTTCATGAACTGCCACCCCCCTTAATGACACGCCCGCTCTAATTCTACCACGACTGAAGCACCTCGAGCTCATCACTGTCTGCCTCCCAAACGGTGACATGGAGCGCCTGCTCCGTGGCTGTACTGCACTCAGGTACCTTCGTCTTCAGGCGATCAATGGGTTGAGTAGGTTCCACATCATCTCCATGACTCTCTAGACTATTTATGTGTGTTGCTGGTGCTGCAAGAAGACATCACAAAATGTGTACCATGGTATGGTCATTGAGGGCACACCTTCACTTGAGAGATTACTTGTAGTTGATCAAGAAGTTCCAACAAGAATCAATGTCATTTCTGCGCCGAAATTGATAGTGGTGGCTACTCGTTTGACAAATACTCCGAACTTGTTACTGGATCCACACTCGTTCAGGTACAATAGTCGCCTTCTATCTCTCCTTCTAGAAATTAACATTATTTCTAATTTTGAAGATGTATGTTCGTCTGTCATCCAGAAAATGATTCTGACAAGCTTGACCCCAAAACTGCGCACGGTGAAGGTCTTGGCACTAGAATCTATCGGGCCCAACCTGGACCAAGTTGTCAGTTTCCTGAGATGCTTTTTGTGCCTGGAGAAGCTATATATCGAGGTGATGTTCCTTTCCTGTTAAATGTTAACTATAAGGGAGTTTAATTTTTGACACCTTTTTTCAAGTTTACAATGATAATGTACTACGATTTCTGAAGGATTTTTTGAGGATTTTAGTACATACATGCCCCCCC
This sequence comes from Triticum aestivum, assembly GCF_018294505.1. Classification (NCBI taxonomy): domain Eukaryota; kingdom Viridiplantae; phylum Streptophyta; class Magnoliopsida; order Poales; family Poaceae; genus Triticum; species Triticum aestivum. Next base: position 516,622,949 of record NC_057808.1, on the reverse strand, counting down.
CATATTGGTTGCTTGATCCATATGGTTACAATCCATAAGCATTTCTCCTTTGGATTCATCTGTATTAGTTTTCTGAGATAACTTTTCATCCACTGCAACCTCTTGTGAAGAAGACTACATTTTTTTAAATTGTAATCAAATGCCCATGTTAATAATGTCGGATCGAAGATGGCACATTAGTGCATTTTACAAATCCTGCGAACTAAATAGGTCTGCAGTAGTGTTTAAAACTGCATGTAGGTACTAACATGTTTTCTTCTTTTGCAGATAAGATTAGGCCCGGTGGTGGAAAATATGTGATACAATATAACAATCACATCGAATGCCTAGATCTGCATCTCTCAGAAATTATTTTGAACTCCTACCGGGGGACCTTACCATAGATTATATTCGCCAGGTTCTACCGGAGAGTCAAGACGAAAACGTGTGCCAACCCCTATGCATAGGTTCATGGGCGGAACCAGCAAGTTGATCACCAAAACATACATCAAGTGAATCAATAGAATAACCCATTGTCACCACGGTTATCCCACGCAAGACATACATCAAGTGTTCTCAAATCATTAAAGACTCAATCCGATAAGATAACTTCAAAGGGAAAAATCAATCCATTACAAGAGAGTAGAGAGGGAGAAACATCATAAGATCCAACTATAATAGCAAAGCTCGCGATACATCAAGATCGTGCCAAATCAAGAACACGAGAGAGAGAGATCAAACACATAGCTACTGGTACATACCCTCAGCCCCGAGGGTGAACTACTCCCTCCTCGTCATGGAGAGCGCCGGGATGGTGAAGATGGCCACCGGTGAGGGTTCCCCTCTCCGGCAGGGTGCCGGAACAGGGTCCCGATTGGTTTTTGGTGGCTATAGAGGCTTGCGGCGGCGGAACTCCCGATCTATTCTGTTCCCCGAAGGTTTTAGGGTATATTGGTATATATAGGAGGAAGAAATACGTCAGGGGAGCCACGAGGGGCCCATGAGGGTGGAGGGCACGCCCAGGGGGGTGGGCGCGCCCCCTGCCTCGTGCCTTCCTCGTTGCTTTCTTGACGTGGACTCCAAGTCTCCCGGGTTGCTTTCTTTCCAAAAATAACTTCTCCAGAAGGTTTCATTCCGTTTCGACTCCGTTTGATATTCCTTTTCTTCGAAACACTGAAACAAGGGAAAAAACAGGAATTGGCACTGGGCTCTGGGTCAATAGGTTAGTCCCAAAAATAATATAAAAGTGTTTAATAAAGCCCATAAACCATCCAAGATGGATAATATAATAGCATGGAACAATCAAAAATTATAGATACGTTGGAGACGTATCAGCATCCCCAAGCTTAATTCATGCTCGTCCTCGAGTAGGTAAATGATAAAAACAAATTTTTTGATGTGGAATGCTACTTGGCATAATTTCAATGTAATTCTTCTTAATTGTTGTATGAATATTCAGATCCGAAAGATTCAAGATAAAAGTTCATGTTGACATAAAAGTAATAATACTTCAAGCATACTAACTAAGCAATTATGTCCTCTCAAAATAACATGGCCAAAGAAAGTTCATCCCTACAAAATCATATAGTTTAGTCATGATCCATTTTCGTCACACAAGAATGCTCTCATCATGCACAACCCCGATGACAAGCCAAGCAATTGTTTCATACTTTAGTAATCTCAAATTTTTTTCAACCTTCACGCAACAGCGCAACGACCCGCAAACAGAAAAACTGCAAATCTGAAATTTGTCATAGGGCTTCACAAACAAGTTCAAATTCAAATGACATAAACAGTTTGCTCGCGAATAAAAGCGAAGTTCATTACACAAAAGAGGGCATGCAAAGGTATGCGCCCATGTCCGGCATCATCTTGGGGGTCGATCTTCACTCGGCACCATGGAGTCCATCTTGAAGTTCATCGGCGCCACCGTAGCCACCTCCGTCGCTTGTTCCAACTCCCGCACCGAAATCATCCACATTGCCACCGTATGGAGCAGAGAAAACACCATCGGAACTGGCAGACGGATCGGCCAAGGCAACCATTCTCCTCTTCAAGATCTCTTTCCTTGCCATATCATGCCATGTTTTGGTGACGTCATCCATGTCATTGCGGTTCATTGACATGATCTTGTTCTCTTCGGCGAGCAACAATGACAGCGATTTGTTTTCAGAGGCGCGTACTTTTCTCTCCTCAATGGCAGCTCTGCACAGCCCCTCTTCCTTGAGCATTTGCCATTTTTCTTGCTTCTCTTTTGCCTTCTTTTCGTCCAACTCTTTCTTGATCTCCAACGACTTCAACAACATTAACTCGTTTGATTGCACCATGGCATCAATCTTCTCCCTCAAGCTTGATGCTTCTTGCTCTCTCTTTATCTTCTCTCTAGTCTTCTTGTCGCCATCGGGCTTGTTCAAATTTCTTGGGCCATCGTCATCCTCATCTTCATCCATGTTTGTAAGTGAGCCTCTCTTTGGTGGGGACTCTTTGTCGATCAACTTCCACTTGTCGCACTTTTGGAGCAACTCCCAACAATGCTCTAATTTGAAGAATCTGCCTTCTGAAGCTTCCATGTCCTTGTATCTATGTTGAGAAATCTTGTCCTACACAATGCGAACAAGATGTTGCAATCATTTTTCATGATACATAATGATGATGCACAACTTGAACAAAGGCAAAGCAAACTCACATAGTCGGACTCCACGGTGCCACTTGGAGGTGCACTGCGTACTTGCTCCAAGCAAGCTGCACATAGGCTTGATGTTCTCCCAATGAAGCGACCGAAATGTGCGTGGAGTCTTGTTGGGGTAGTTTTTCATAATGCAGAAGTATTGATCTTCGATCCTTTACCAATATCTCTTGGCGGTTTGATTAGTACCCGTGCATGCATCAAGACACACCGCACTCCATGCTTTGATCAAAGCTTGATCTTCCAAGATGGTGTAGTTCTTCGATCTTTGGCTTTTCCCAGCTTTTGCTTGTGAATTCTCAAACGCTTCCGCTTCGATCTCCGCCAAGTCGTCCGCACAACCATGATCGTCCATGCCGCACTCTGTTTCATTGTAGTCGAAAGGTTCGAAGGGGGCTTGATCAATGTCAACCGCGTTCGTTAAAGTCGGAACCTTCCGGCCATTTCGAAGAGATATACCTTCGAAATGAAAGAGAATCACCAAAATCCGAAGAGATATACCTTCCGGCCATTTCGTCGAACACCTCGCTCGTGGGCGGAGCGACACCGTTGAATGGCATCGCCAAAGCACCTCCTTGCGGGGGGATGGAGTGAGAGGTTGAAGAAGATTTGTTCCTTGAAGTCGGAACCTTCCTCTGCTTTGCGCCCGCGGCCTTGCCGGCCTTCTCCGCCGCCCGCCGGGATCGCACAGCGGCATTGCCGCCCAGAGCGCGGGCCATCGCGGCGGGGGCAGCCGGATTCCCGCCTTGCACAAGCACATTGCCCTGCCGCTTGTGGGCAGGCGTAGCGTGTGCTTGGGCGACGCCGGCGGGGCCTAGATAGCCGACGACGAGATCCGCCCGAGGGGAAGGGGCATGCGTGACTTCGACGGTGACGGGGGCAGCATGGGGTCGTCCATGGCGGCGAGGGACGGCCGGGGAGGAGCAGCCAGAGCTTTCGGAGGGGGGGCAATGGTGGCGGAGGGTGCGGGAAGCGGGAAAGGGGGCGCGGAAATGTCCCTCCCGCCAAATCTCGCGCCGGATGGGGGTTGAGCTCGGGTCGGCCTCCCAGCCCGTGAAGATAGAGGTTGGGGGAGAAGATTTGCCGCGCCCCGCAAAAATTTTTGCGGGCCGGGGCGTTTTGCGGGGTCTACTCGTGCAGATTTTCGGCCCTGACCCACAATTTGGCGGTTATTTTGCGGGCCGGGGCGTTTTGCGGGGTCTGCTAGAGTTGCTCTAATGCGAGGGATAAGAGTTTGTGATGGGTACTTGGTATGTCTTGACTTGTGCGTAGACTCCCCGGCAACGGCGCCAGAAATCCTTCTTGCTACCTCTTGAGCATGCGTTGGTTTTTCCCTTGAAGAGGAAAGGGTGATGCAGCAAAGTAGCGTAAGTATTTCCCTCAGTTTTTGAGAACCAAGGTATCAATCCAGTAGGAGGCCACATGCAAGTCCCTCGTACCTACACAAACAAATAAGAACCTTGCAACCAACGCGATAAAGGGGTTGTCAATCCCTTCACGGCCACTTGCAAAAGTGAGATCTGATAGAGATGATAAGATAATATTTTTGGTATTTTTATGATAAAGAGTGAAACTAAAGAACGCAAAGTAAAATAGATGTAAACTTATATGACGGAGAATAGACCCGGGGGCCATAGGTTTCACTAGTGGCTTCTCTCAAGATAGCATAAGTATTACGGTGGGTGAACAAATTACTGTTGAGCAATTGATAGAAAAGTGCATAATTATGAGAATATCTAGGCATGATCATGTATATAGGCATCACGTCCGTGACAAGTAGACCGACTCCTGCCTGCATGTACTACTATTACTCCACACATCGACCGCTATTCAGCATGCATCTAGAGTATTAAGTTCATAAGAACAGAGTAACACATTAGGCAAGATGACATGATGTAGAGGGATAAACTCAAGCAATATGATATAAACCCCATCTTTTAACCTCGATGGCAACAATACAATACGTGTCATTTCCCCTACTGTCACTGGGATTGAGCACCGCATGATTGAACCCAAAGCTAAGCACTTCTCCCATTACAAGAAAGATCAATCTAGTAGGCCAAACCAAACTGATAATTCGAAGAGACTTGCAAAGATAACCAATCATACATAAAAGAATTCAGAGAAGATTCAAATATTGTGTAGGAGATATGCCCTAGAGGCAATAATAAATGATATTATTTATCTCCGAGTTCATAATTATGTTTATGTTCCATGCTATAACTGCTATGGTTCTCGAGTCTGCAATAACCACGAGGCTCGGAGGAAGACTCATATGCACGTGTGGAATAATAAACGGTAAAATGTATTCCTAGTCTGGCCTCTAAGACTAGCTCAAGTGTTGCATGATGGTTATGTTTTCCTGATCATGGGCATGTCTATGTCAGCAACCTTGAGGGCATAATGTTAAGAGAACATTTGTGTTGAATCGACCCGGCATGATGTTATGCTATGAAATTCATTCGTCACAAGTTTATTGGTACATAACACAGAGATGGTTAACGTTTGCATGATTCGTTAGACCATGAGAGTATCGAGTTTCTTCATGCTTGCTTCATGAACTTTGGGGTTTGTTAAACGTCATCCGTAAATGGGTGGCTATTACGGCGGCTTACGGGTTCATGGAAAAGTGTGTCAAGTAACTTGATAGCTCAAGATTGGGATTTGCTCCTCCGACGATTGAGAGATATCTCTGGGCCCTCTCGGTGTTACGGTATCCATCATCGTCTGGCCAGACACTTTGTGATTTGATCACGGGGATGCCGGAACACGATAACGAGAAAAGAGAACAATACCGGTAACGAGGTAACTAGCATAGTGGACAAGTTGTTGATCCACGGGAATGCCAACATGTCTCACCTCGGGTATTTGTAACATATCGCGAAGCAACAGGAATAGCACACGGCAACTGGAGGTTCACTCGAATATTTATTCGTGTGGGTATAGGGGTCAATATGGGTGTCCACGGCTCCGATGTTGATCATTGATCGGAAGGGGTTCCGGGTCATGTCTATACTTCACCGAACCTATAGGGTCACACGCTTAAGGGTCATCTATCTGCTGAATACTAGACAGGGAGTCTGAGAGAAAATCACCAAAAAAGTTTCGGACAGCGGAATCGTACCGCAGAGAGAGGTCATCGGATAAGTTTCGATGATACCGAAAAGTTGTTTCGGGATACACCATTAAGTCAAATTGGTTTCGGCACATGCCTGATAATTCTTGGAGGATGCCAGAATCATTCTGGAAGCTTTTTGGAATTTTCTGAGATAAAAACCGGAAATGTTCCGGAGCTGCCGGAGCCACTTCAGATGCGTTTCGCAGATGAAAATCACTAAAACCGGAATTGTTTCGGAACGCGTTGAAAATCATTTTAGTGGGTACTGGAAATGTTCTTAGCCCACATAAATATTTTCAGTTCGATCGGACGCTGAAAAATGTCGTCGTGAATAGTGAAAATCAGCTTTATGGTTACTTTATGGAAAGCCACCTTTTGGGGCTTTGCTCCAAAAGATCTTGGGGATGACATGGATGGATAGGAGCCATTTTTGGGCCCCTCATGGGGGTGTGGCCGGCCACATGGGGTATCCCCCCTTGGGGACCCTCTTGTTCCTTGGTTTCACTCCTAGGTCCTTGTGGAAGGACTTCATTCATGTGCATTTTGGGTTTTTTGTGAAACTACCCTACCCCCTTGGGATTTCCTATAAATAGAGGTGGAGGGGCAGCCCTCCACACTCATCCCTTGCTCTCATACACATGCCATGCATTATCTGGCTTCTTCTCTCCCTCCCACGAAAAGAGTTTCGTAGAGCCGTAAGGCTGTCTGGTTTCCGGCAGGAACTAGTTCTGGACGGCGAAGCCCTGCCGGATAGATGACACCGTATGTGTGCAACTCTGTAGAGAGATCGTAGTTTCGGTCTTAGTTCGTGAGTGCCTCCCGAAGGGCTGTCCGTGTGACCGTCCGAGTTTCGAAGGTCCTCCCGAAGGGCTGTCCGAGTGACCGTTCGAGTTTCGAAGGTCCTCCCGAAGGGCTGTCCGCGACACCGTCCGGGGGGCTGTTCAACCGCCTCCTGGAGGGCTGTCTGAGGAGCAGATGAGGGTATACATCCTCGCGGTTGGGAGGTTGTAAATCCTAGCTGCGGGGATCTGCACCGCCGATCGTCATCGACTCTACTTCCCGCTGCGCTACGAGTCGGTAACGAAAAAGATCAAACCATGTATGCAGTCTCCATAGTGGTCCTGGGCTGGTGCGTAGGTCGGAAAATTTTTGTTTTCTGCTGCGGTCCCTACAGTGGCATCAAGAGCCGTGCTATGCGTAGATGCATGTTTCGATCTAGAATACATGGAGATGTATGGGTATTGCATAATATAATTAGGTAGTAGATGAGATCTATTGCTGAAAATTATTTATGCGGGTGACAGATGAAATCTGTTACCCGAGGTTCTTGTTGCTTCCCTAGAATTTGCGTTTGCTCAATCTCGAGACAGCATGGTGGAATTTGACAAAGTTCTGGCAATCCGTGATCCTGATTGATCATGGAAGTGCTATCAGTTCTTTGGGTTCTGCCGTAGTCAAAAGAAAGATGAAATTCGCAGATGAAAGGGCATTGCAGATATGATCTGCACGGGGGTCATGCGTATGACGAAGTTTAGTATGGGGCTCGAGATTTAATTATCCCGTGTTTCATACACCCCGAGATGTTAATCTAGCAACCTGAATAATCATACTTGATGATAAAACGTTGGTAGCTGCGGTTTAAGTCAAAACCTTAGAAGCCACGTAAAATAAATTTTTGCATAAACCTATTAGAGGCGTCTAACTTGGTTTTGCAGGATGTGCATGTGATGTGGTATAGCAGTGCTCATACTAATTCGATTATGTATGAGATGACTATATGATGTAATTTGATTAACATGACCTACGTGTCATGATTCGGCATGATGGCTGGAGCCATATGATTGCATTTTAATGACCTGCGTGTCAACGTTGTTGTAATGCATTATTTTGTTAGCTATAGAGATAGCAATATTATCTGGTGCATCGACAAGGTGGTGGCAATCTTCGTGAAGGTGACCACCGACGCGAATGCCGAAGACGAAGAAATGAAATACTTCTCCGTCAGAAAGGGCTATACCATATCATGCTATTATGAATTGCCTGAGATGTTTATCCCTTATGATGCACCCTTCTTGATTGCGCGGTAGTCGCTTTTATTAGGGTGATCTCTCACTTAAAATATCAAGTAGTTAGTGTTCTCCCAAGTGTAGCACCGTCACGGCACCTATCTTTTCGGGGTGCGCCATGGATGCATGGGTACGAACGATTAGAGAAGTGTGAGGCGGGTGAGGTCAGACCTCGCAGCAAGATCACTTGGTTGTCTTGACGTTCATGGCAGGATCGTCCTGAGCTCGGAACACACGCATCGAAAGATGAGCAAGAGTCACATAGAGATGTGATCGGCAAGTTGGCCTACCGATTAAAATTCCCGTTATGAGATGATGATTCTATGGCGATGAATTGAAGTCTGGATCTTGTATCACTCAAAATTAATTGTGAGAGATATTGATTTGAGTGGGAGCGCACTGTTGAATTAACATGTTTAATTCTCAGTGCAATTAATTATGAACACTGTCTAAGTGTTTCTTGCCTAATAGTTGTAGAATAATGGCTCGCATTTCCACCTTCCCTATTAAAATTGAATAGCTGTTAAATATCTGGTTAAAACTTTACGATTGGTAACGTAATATGAGGATTGTCCTCAAAAGTGCCGAGAAGGACTTTGTCCTATCGCATGCTTTCCGTATCCTCCCGCTAATGCTATGGATCATGTGACTCTCGTCCTTCGATCCAAAAGCTAGAATTCTGTTACGGTCAAGTGGAATATGTTTGCTTCCATGAAACCCAAACTTCGAAAGTTGGGATAGTTATATGATATTCATGGAACTGAAAATTATTTTCAGATACAAACAAAGCAATGTTTGTTTGCAAGTATTAGTAAAAGTGTTTACTATGCATTTGACTGTTGGGAAAGGGATCCAGAAGAACGCCTGTCATATAATGAAAGGTGAATAAAACAACAACTTAAAGAGAAAGGAAGTGTCTAAAGGGTGTTAGTATGACTTACACGCCTAGGAAGTCCGGGGCTAATGCCACTCTTAAGTTGGGTGCTTCTTCTGAGAGTAGGAGAAATACTAAAAGTTAAACTGTTAGCAGTATAAAGGCAAAAGGAAAGAAAACTGGAATATCCAGCTCATGTATGAATGTCATCAAGTTTTTGATGTATAGAAGGCTGGTCAAAGATATAGTTCTTACGAATTATGGTTAAACATGTTAATCACTAATTCTTGGGTATTGTGAGTTCATCACAAAATTGCCCGCTCGATTGCATTCTGTTGCAACTCGATGTAAGAACTACTATGGCCTGAAAGACTAGCTAGAAATGAGGTTAAGGGATACACAGGGAACATAGTAAATGTTACTATACCTTCCATCGGTGTATTGCCGTCTGTATTTATTTTCATAATTCATTTAGAGTTTTACAAACTCTATCCCATTGCATAAGGTATCTTGCAAGAAGGTTGTTCATAAGAGAACTTTTTATGTTCGATGTTATGAATAACACAAGGGCCATACTTTCATTATGAATGAGATGTATGTTATGAATATTGATAATAATACAATACCTCTGGGTTTACTTTCATAATTCATTTTAGAGTTTCATACACTCTAGCCCATTGCACAATGTTTGTTGCAAAAGAGTTGTTCATAAAAACAACAATTGTTGTTAAGTATTATGAATAACATAAGGGCCATACTTCCATCATCGATGGGACGTATGTTATGAATATTGAGGGTAATATGATACATCCATAACACTAACGCTAAATGTCGCAAGACTAAAAGAATACCACACAAGTGTGGCACTACATTTGGTCACATTGGAGAAACCCGCATGGAAAATTCCATTATGATGGATTTTGAAGTCTTTTTGATTTTGAATCATCTGACACTTGCAACTTTCCTCCGAAAAGTGAAGTGACTAAAATACCGTTCACAGGCCATAAGGAACGAACAACAAACTTATTAGTGATCATACATTTGATGTGTGTAGTCCGATAAGTGTTGTTAGTGGTGGATTTATTTATCTTCATAAATGACTCAAGTAGATATATGGATATTTACTTGATGAGACGTAAGTCTGGATCTTTTGAAATCATTCGAAAGGTTCTCAAAAATGAAGTAGAAGTTATTGTAACAAGAAAATTATGTTTCTGCAATTTGATTGCACAAAGGAATATTTGAGTTACATGTTTAGCGAATGTCTGATGAGTTGTGAAAGGGGTTTCATAACTTGCACCTCCCGGAACACCACTGCAAGTGGAAAGTCCGTGGAGATGTAATCAAACCATTCATGACATGGTAAGGTCAAAGATGACATAAATAAATTTGCCATTATCCTTTTTAAAGTGATGCTTTAGAGACTGCGGCTTTTACACTGAAAAGAGCTACATCGGGTCTGTTGAAATGAAGCCATGGTATGGTACGCCCAACCATGTTATATCTTTTCTTAACATTTGGAATATGGGGCTTGTGTAAAAGGTTACAAACCTATTCCAAATCAGACAAGTGCTACTTTGTAGGTTATACCAAAATGTTGGGTATTCCTCCCTCACTATACCGAGGCAAATAGTTTTGCCGCGAAATGGTGTGCTTTTAAAGAGAATGGTTCTTTCAAAAAGGTGAGTGGGATAATAGTGCAACTCGATGAGATAAACAGTATCTAAGTCATCAGATCAAAGGAAAGAGACCTTGGAAGTAATTCCAGAGTTTCCTACTGCGACTGATACGGAAGTCTCTACAATAAAATGTATGAACTTCGGTCGAACTTGCAGCTGAACCACGTAGGCAAGGCTCGTGCAAACCTCTCAGGTGCGCAAACGAGATATTGTTGTTAGACAACATTATACCTACGATACACAAGGAAGCGTTGATGGGCCCTGACTCCGGAATTGGCTAAATGCCAATACAACCCAAGTTAGTTTCCATATAAGTGATTCAAGATTAAAACCTTGATACACCTTTCGAAAGACTTAGAGTCTAACGAATATTTATGGAACTTAAAACTGATATGGATAAAAATGTTTTATCCATAAAGCTCGACTTGTTGAAATAACAAGTTCAAGAGTTGACTACGATGAGGTTGTTTTCATCGTAGCGATGCTTAAAGTCGGTTCGGGTTGAACTAGCAATTAATACATATTTCAATCATGAGATATGAAACATGGATGATAAAAGGATTTCCATCTGATGGAAATGAAAGCTAGGACTTGTATATGATACAGTCCAAAGTAATTTGTCGATCCAGAGGATGCTAGTAGGTATGCAAACTTCAGAGTTCCAGCAATGGACAGAAGAGAGCAAAATGGAGTTGGAATCTTCGTGTTTTGATGAAATGGTCAAAGGGGTTTTGACTTCATCAATGGGTAACGAAGATGCTTGTAATTCAAGAAAGTAAGTGGGAGCGCAATAATATTTCTAAAAACCTTATGTGCTTGGCACATTGGTAATTGGAAATAAATTTCTTGACACGAATTAGGACTTCATTTGAAAATAGTTTTTCGATGAAGTGCTTAGGCTAAATAGCCTCAATATTAGGCATGATGATCTATGGAGATAGATTTACCTAATGGGGCTAAGCAATGAATACATATTGACAAGATGCTAAAACCTTTTAGCATTTAAAACGCCAAGGAGTGATTCTTGCCAAAGTCACATGGAAGGAGTTTTTGCAAGACTCGGTGTCCCAAAACACTGATGAGTAAAATACATGATGCAGATTCCACACACTTTTGTGTTTGGATTAATCATGTATTCCATGGTATGTAAAACAACCAGATATGTCCGATACTCCCAAGGTGTTGCGAGTATGGATACTAAAGTGATCAAAGTACTGATCGTGGGACAACAGTGAAAGATGTCATTGAGTACTAGAGTAAGTACTGATGATATGTTTTCTTGCAAGCGGAGATCATGAAGAGTTCGTTGTAAAATGTTACATCGATAGTCTTCATCTTTTCACCGTGCGATTTTCGATTTAAGTTAAGGGTTTTGTGTAACACACAATGTGGTGGCACAGTTAGTTCGAATTTGTTCAAACTAGTTACGGTGGCGAATTCTATAACAAGGGCTAAGTATGTTGACGCTTTAGAAGCGACAAAGAAGATGTTGAATCATATAGTTCATTCATGAACTTAGTATAGTTCCAAGATGGCTTTTGACAATGGGACACTACTGCAGGTAGTTGCTCCATAACTCAGTCTGAGGAATCCAGGTTCGAACTGTGATTCACATACATACAAAGCCAAGTCCACACAAAATATGAGTTTTGTGAAAACGTGAAAACGCGAGGACATGCAAAGATACACACGGAACTGAAGTCGTCAGATCCGTTGGACATCAGGCTATACCACAAGCGAAGCATATTTACACCGGTGTGCCACAGGTGTAAAGTGCATTAGCATTAACTAGATTATTGACTCTAGTGCAAGTGGGAGTCTGTAGGAGATATGCCCTAGAGGCAATAATAAATGATATTATTTATCTCCGAGTTCATAATTATGTTTATGTTCCATGCTATAACTGCTATGGTTCTCGAGTCTGCAATAACCACGAGGCTCGGAGGAAGACTCATATGCACGTGTGGAATAATAAACGGTAAAATGTATTCCTAGTCGGGCCTCTAAGACTAGCTCAAGTGTTGCATGATGGTTATGTTTTCCTGATCATGGGCATGTCTATGTCAGCAACCTTGAGGGCATAATGTTAAGAGAACATTTGTGTTGAATCGACCCGACATGATGTTATGCTATGAGATTCATTCGTCACAAGTTTATTGGTACATAACACAGAGATGGTTAACGTTTGCATGATTCCTTAGACCATGAGAGTATCGAGTTTCTTCATGCTTGCTTCATGAACTTTGGGGTTTGTTAAATGTCATCCGTAAATGGGTGGCTATTACGGCGGCTTACGGGTTCATGGAAAAGTGTGTCAAGTAACTTGATAGCTCAAGATTGGGATTTGCTCCTCCGACGATGGAGAGATATCTCTGGGCCCTCTCGGTGTTACGGTATCCATCATCGTCTGGCCAGACACTTTGTGATTTGATCACGGGGATAGCGGAACACGATAACGAGAAAAGAGAACAATACCGGTAACGAGGTAACTAGCATAGTGGACAAGTTGTTGATCCACGGGAATGCCAACATGTCTCACCTCGGGTATTTGTAACATATCGCGAAGCAACAGGAATAGCACATGGCAACTGGAGGTTCACTCGAATATTTATTCGTGTGGGTATAGGGGTCAATATGGGTGTCCACGGCTCCGATGTTGATCATTGATCGGAAGGGGTTCCGGGTCATGTCTATACTTCACCGAACCTATAGGGTCACACGCTTAAGGGTCATCTATCTGCTGAATACTAGATGGGGAGTCTGAGAGAAAATCACCGAAAAAGTTTCGGACACCGAAAAGTTTCGGACAGCGGAATCGTACCGCAGAGAGAGGTCATCGGATAAGTTTTGATGATACCGAAAAGTTGTTTCGGGATACACCATTAAGTCAAATTGGTTTCGGCACATGCCTGATAATTCTTGGAGGATGCCAGAATCATTCTGGAAGCTTTTTGGAATTTTCGGAGATAAAAACCGGAAATGTTCCGGAGCTGCCGGAGCCACTTCAGATGCGTTTCGCAGATGAAAATCACTAAAACCGGAATTGTTTCGGAACGCGTTGAAAATCATTTTAGTGGGTACTGGAAATGTTCTTAGCCCACATAAATATTTTCAGTTCGATCAGACGCTGAAAAATGTCGTCGTGAATAGTGAAAATCAGCTTTATGGTTACTTTATGGAAAGCCACCTTTTGGGGCTTTGCTCCAAAAGATCTTGGAGATGACATGGATGGATAGGAGCCATTTTTTGGGCCCCTCATGGGGGTGTGGCCGGCCACATGGGGTATCCCCCCTTGGGGACCCTCTTGTTCCTTGGTTTCACTCCTAGGTCCTTGTGGAAGGACTTCATTCATGTGCATTTTGGGTTTTTTGTGAAAATACCCTACCCCCTTGGGATTTCCTATAAATAGAGGTGGAGGGGCAGCCCTCCACACTCATCCCTTGCTCTCATACACATGCCATGCATTATCTGGCTTCTTCTCTCCCTCCCACGAAAAGAGTTTCGTAGAGCCGTAAGGCTGTCTGGGTTCCGGCAGGAACTAGTTCTGGATGGCGAAGACCTGCCGGATAGATGACACCGTATGTGTGCAACTCTGTAGAGAGATTGTAGTTTCGGTCTTAGTTCATGAGTGACTCCCGAAGGGCTGTCCGTGTGACCGTCCGAGTTTCGAAGGTCCTCCCGAAGGGCTGTCCGAGTGACCGTTCGAGTTTCGAAGGTCCTCCCGAAGGGCTGTCCGCGACACCGTCCGGGGGGCTGTTCGACCGCCTCCTGGAGGGCTGTCTGAGGAGCAGATGAGGGTATACATCCTCGCGGTTGGGAGGTTGTAAATCCTAGCTGCGGGGATCTGCACCGCCGATCGTCATCGACTCTACTTCCCGCTGCGCTACGAGTCGGTAACGAAAAAGATCAAACCGTGTATGCAGTCTCCATAGTGGTCCTGAGCTGGTGCGTAGGTCAGAAAATTTTTGTTTTCTGCTGCGTTCCCCTACATATTGTTCATAGATAATCTTGATCATAAACCCACAATTCATCGTATCTCGACAAACACACCGCAAAAAGAGTTACATCGAATAGAACTCCAAGAAGATCGAGGAGAACTTTGTATTGAGATCCAAAGAGAGAGAAGAAGCCATCTAGCTAATAACTATGGACCCGAAGGTCTGTGGTAAACTACTCACACATCATCGGAGAGGCTATGGTGTTGATGTAGAAGCCCTTCATGATCGATTCCCCCTCCGGCGGAGCGCCGGAAAAGGCCCCAAGATGGGATCTCACGGGTACAGAAGGTTGCGGCGGTGGAAATAGGGTTTCATGGTGCTCTCGGATGGTTACGGGGTACGTAGGTATATATAGGAGGAAGAAGTAGGTCGGTGGAGCCACGAGGGGCCCACGAGGGTGGGGGCGCGCCCAGGGGGCAGGCGCGCCTCCCTGCCTCTTGGCCTCCTCGTTGATTGCTTGACGTCCACTCCAAGTCCTCTAGATCACGTTTGTTCCAAAAATCACGCTCCCGAAGGTTTTTTCCGTTTGCACTCCGTTTGATATTCCTTTTCTGCGAAACACTGAAATAGGCAAAAAAAACAACAATTTGCACTGGGCCTTGGGTATCTATAATTTTTGATTGCTCCATGCTATTATATATTCTATTTTGGATGTTTAATGGGCTTATTTATACACTTTTATATTATTTTTGGGACTAACCTATTAACCCAAGGCCCAGTGCAAATTGCTATTTATTTTTTGCCTATTTCATTGTTTCGCAGAAAAGGAATATCAAACGGAGTCCAAACGGAATGAAACCTTCGGGAGAGTTATTTTTGGAATAAATGTGATCCAAAGGACTTGGAGTGGACATCAAGAAATCAACGAGGAGGCCAAGAGGCAGGGAGGCGCGCCTGCCCCCTGGGCGCGCCCCCACCCTCGTGGGCCCCTCGTGGCTCCACCGACCTACTTCTTCCTCCTATATATACCTACGTACCCCGTAACCATCCGAGAGCACCATGAAACCCTATTTCCACCGCCGCAACCTTCTGTACCCGTGAGATCCCATCTTGGGGCCTTTTCCGGCGCTCCGCCGGAGGGGGAATCGATCATGAAGGGCTTCTACATCAACACCATAGCCTCTCCGATGATGTGTGAGTAGTTTACCACAGACCTTCGGGTCCATAGTTATTATCTAGATGGCTTCTTCTCTCTCTTTGGATCTCAATACAAAGTTCTCCTTGATCTTCTTGGAGATCTATTCGATGTAACTCTTTTTGCGGTGTGTTTGTCGAGATCCGATGAATTGTGGGTTTATGATCAAGATTATCTATGAACAATATTTGAATCTTCTCTGAATTCTTTTATGTATGATTGGTTATCTTTGCAAGTCTCTTCGAATTATCATTTTGGTTTGGCCTACTAGATTGATCTTTCTTGCAATGGGAGAAGTGCTTAGCTTTGGGTTCAATCATGCGGTGCTCGATCCCAGTGACAGTAGGGGAAACGACACGTATTGTATTATTGCCATCGAGGATAAAAAGATGGGGTTTATATCATATTGCTTGAGTTTATCCCTCTACATCATGTCATCTTACCTATATGTTACTTTGTTCTTATGAACTTAATACTCTAGATGCATGCTGGATAGTGGTCGATGTGTGGAGTAATAGTAGTAGATGCAGGCTGGAGTCGGTCTACTTGTCACGGACATGATGCCTATATACAGGATCATGCCTAGATATTCTCATAATTATGCACTTTTCTATCAATTGCTCGACAGTAATTTGTTCACCCACCGTAATACTTATGCTATCTTGAGAGAAGCCACTAGTGAAACCTATGGCCCCCGGGTCTATTTTCCATCATATTAATCCCCCGGTTCTTATTTGTTTGTGTAGGTACGAGGGACTTGCGTGTGGCCTCCTACTGGATTGATACCTTGATTCTCAAAAACTGAGGAAAATACTTACGCTACTTTGTTGCATCACCCTTTCCTCTTCAAGGGAAAACTAACGCATGCTCAAGAGGTAGCACGTCATATCCTCAAAATTGTTTTGGTACTATCATTACACTTAACAATCCCAAGATCCGGAAAACATGGTCACATACAACATTTGAGCTAGTCCTAGAGGTGAGACTAGGAATCAGGTTTTACCGTCTATCATTCTACATGTGCATATGAATTTTTCACCAAATCATATATTCTAGGAGCATAACAGTTATAGCATAGAATATAAAGTCTTAATTGTAAACATGAAAATAAAAAAATACAATATTATTATCACTAGGGAATATTTCCAACAGAGGATAAGAGGAGCGGAGGGCAGGCGGTGCTAGGGTTTGTCCCTCTCCCTCGGTTGCTCACGGGAGGGAGAATGGGGTAAGGCGGTGACCCACATTACACACTTGTAGATTACCCATATGTCATGGGTGTCGGTAGTTAAGACGGAGAACTTCACCGACATGCCATAATTTGGGCATCCAATGAAAGGCACTGCAATTGCCCGACGGCGGAGACCTGCCCAGACCAAGCTATTCGTTGATGTGGTGAGAACGGGCGCGGAGGTGGGCAATGGTGAGGATCAACGCATCGGTGGCCAACATACCACGATTTAGAGATTTGGGGGAAAAGAGGATCGAAGCGGTGGTGGTCGATGTGGTTTGGGTCTTAGTTCGACCGCACTAGCTAGGGTTTTGTTCATCGCACGTTTACATAAAGGCCCAATAACTTCTAGTGTATGTTCCAGCGACACCGCGCGCATATGGTCTCTGCAATGTTGTCCACCCAAGTGTCGCCCACCATACTTCGCAAAATACCATAGGCAAACGAGCAGAGTGACCGTAGTTAACAACTTAAACCCCCTACTGTGAACTTATTTACTTTCTAGAGATTCCATCAAGTGACTACATAGGAGCAAAATGAGTGAATCTACATTCTAAAATATGTCCACATACATTCGTATGTTGTATTCCATTTGAAATGTCTAAAGAGACTTATATTTAGGAACGGAGGGAGTAGTTACCTAAGTGAGACACAAATTCAAGTCCAATTGATGTAGATGATTTTTTCTCATGGGAGATAGGAAAAAAGAAAAAGCGACTCAAATGAGCAAGTCCGGCCTCGAAATCGATTCAAACACAAATAGCAGACACGGCCGCCGTGTCCACTTGTCACACCTACAGGCCCACGCCCGTCCTCCCCCAGCCCCGAAATCGGGAAGCCGACTCGGCACACTAAACCCTAGCCAGCCGCCTCCGCCCCCGGCCTCGCCCCGCCCCTGCCCCCGCCTGCCGGAGGCATGCCCCGCCGCAGGAAGCCGCGTGGTGCAGCCTCTCCACCCCATCCCGACCAGCATCTCCACCCCCCTCCCGACCAGCATCTCCACCCCCCTCCCGACGGCGGCGTCATGAATCCCGTGGCCGCGCCACTGGCAGCGGCGGTGGCAGACGAGTGGGACAAGACGGACACTATGAAGGTGCTCACTAATCGTGTCAAATCCCTGAAGAAGAAGCTGAACCTGATCTCTAGCAAGCCTATTAGTTCTGACCGTCAGGCAAAAGAAGCAACGATCCATTCCGTATTCGAACAGCTCGAGCCTCTGGTCGCTCGGCTCAAGGAGGCGTTTCAGAAGGACGTCGACTTTGCACTTCATAAGGTTTACTACATTCAACACTCATTTCCTTGAAATCTGGGTTATAGAATTGTTTGCCTCTTGTACTCTTGTTACACGAGCACGCTGAAAATCCCAAAGTGTGAAGGATTTCGTTATGGGTGTCTCATGTTTTAAATGTGAGGTATTGCTAGTGTGAGCTATATTCTGATTGGTCAAATATAATATAATAGTGTTGCCATGGGTGCTTCATGGAATTGCTGAACACTCCATTTTCCTATTTCTGAATAGATGATTATACTTAGAATGTGTCGGCTAAATATGTAAATCAGTGCGTAGCTTTATTTGTTTTTGGCAAAATATATATTCATACATTATGTTGTTTATTTACTGTTTTCAGAAAAAGCAGCGACATCAGAGCCACGCGTCTGGAGAAAACAAGGGTTTTGCTACAGAAACAAGTTGAAGATGAATTGCAGTTACCCAGCACTAGCAGTTCGTCTGGGACACCTCTCAGATCATGGCTTGGTGTTTCGTCTTCCATTAATGATGATGAGCTATGCACAAACTTTCTGCGTTTTTTTGGCCGGTACGAATGTTTTATCCACCCTCCACTCACAGCCTCTCTCTCTCGCTCGCTCTCTCTCTCTCTCTGTTATAACCCAATGAATTTTCATCAGATTCATAAATGAAGATGACATGGAGGAGTTCTACATTGAGGAATCAATTTCACTGGCCAACCGCCAGTCTAAGTTGTTATATGTACACTACCATCACATGGAGAGTTACAACCGGGATATGGCCATGAACATCTGTGCCAATCAGAAACGGTGCGCCACTATACTTTATAATTATAGTAGCCCCTTCTTTACATCTGGAAAAAGTATATATTGTCTAACCAAATCTGTCCTGCAGGTTGAAGGCAAGGTTGGAAGCTATAGCCCGTAAATTTGTGATGACGACTTTGAAAGGAATGCTGCCTAGGGAGGGTTATATCGCTATTGTTAATATCATGCAGAATCTGCGGTTCAAGTTCGTGCCGAATAGGTATGTATGTGTGAAGGAAGATGCCCACCCTGTATTATTGTTTTGTAGTTCCGATTCTACTTTGTGCAAAGACTAAACTTAAGTAGATAACTGATATGTGGAACTTGCTAAAGCATCCCCTGCCCCCCTTGAATCGCACCTTCCATTCTCCATCCCACACCATCCGTCTTTAAATATGTCATTATTTATGTTTGACTGCATCCATCAGTAGACTCTTTTCTTTTAGTTTGTTTTACTTTTTGTTCCCATGTGATGCTTAAATAATGGAATAGGGAATATTTGTTGGTATGAACTCTAAACATGCAATTATCTTTTGATAACTTCCATGATGAAATTTTAGCTACTCAGTTGGCTGATTAGCTTGCCCCGAGAACCTGAATACACCCAAATATAGGATTTCTAGGAAGAGATTAGTTCTCTTGGATTATTTTGAAGGAAAAGCTCCCTCTTAGATGGTTTCATTAGCACGATGAGTACTTGATATGATTTTAAATTCCTGTAAGATCCAACTATTTGTGAGTCTTAATTTCAGTTTACCTTCACAGGCATGAAAAGCTGGCTAATTTTCTTACCCGGACAATGGTGGGCTGGTATGCATATGAAGAACTGAGGTTCCTTAGCCCAAATGTTGATGGATTTTCGATGGTTCACGGCATTTTGGCGGACATCATACATAATCACAAGCAAGGGCGTTCATGGAATGGCCACTTCGCAAGTACTGACATTGAAGTTTACAATGGCAAGTTTTTCAAGATCACTAAAACTGCCATGTACCCCTTTACGCCATCCCCTAACATCTCAATAGAGGTTGCTGGTTGGTTGCGAAATGACTTTCGTGCCTGTGAGTTCTTACTTGACAAGTTCAACCAGAATGGCCACCTACCTGTATATTTTGTCTAGTTTAGAAGAGCTCTGATGAACACAACAGATGACACATTCCTTCAAGCCTTTGCCTCAGATCTGTATGATAAGTTTCTACATCATGCAGCAATTAAGCACCCTCTAGTGTGTGCCATATTTATATGCGGTGTTCAGCAAGCGTGCAGGGCGCACGACATCTATGACCCTGACGCAGGGTACAAGCAGGTCCTCAAAAGGTTAGCAATCCCTGGTTTCAACCTGGTAGATGCGATAGCCACCTCTGGGATAGATATTCTCCAAGAGGTTCTTGATTACCAGAAGCGGCAGGCATCCAGAAATGCTGATAAAGATGGAGCGCGTCAGGTCAGAATACTTCGCCCAGATGGCACGTTTTGGATTTGGGAGAACAAAGCTGCCTTCAGGCGCTACCTGCTGACGGATAATGTGAATGTTACTGCAAATAACTGTCTATCCTATATTGACACCGAGAGGCATCTTATTGTCCACGGCCCAGACTATTCAAAGGAGGATAAGGACTACAAAGAGGCGGCAGATAATGATGGGGTTCAATATTGGAAGGTGGAGGGTAACCAGTGGGACAGCAATAGGCCGAGAAAACAGAAGCTGGACACATTCGAGGTCATGGAGCTTATGGTTGCGTCTGTTTCAGAGGAGATCATGCCTCTGATGATCTCTGAGCTGCTTGATCAATCTGCTATGACTGGAAAGTAGGTACCGGTGTACTTCTGTTTGTACCTTATTGAAATCAATTTATGCTCTGTTGTACTAACTACGTTTGATGGTTGATGCTTTACAGGCTGAAGGCTGTCTGGGAATTGTACAAGAACAGTGGGTTTGAGCTCTCGAATATGGACGTGCAAAATATGCTGGCGCTGGTTGGCCTCAGTAGGGAAGCAGAGGAAGAAGACGACCATTGATAGGTTGCTGCTGCATGAACTTCCAAGTTGGTTCCACAATTGGATGATCGACATTCTGAATGAACCCGTCTTTCACAGCAGTCCACGAAATGACATTTTGAGGTCCAGTGAAAGCATTGGATCATGTAGCCACCTTAGTGCCTGTAGGAATTTATGTTAATTAACTGGTGAAACAAGCTGTTGTCTCTTGCCTGGGCTGATGCTGCTGTCTCTATAGAGGTTTTGGCTGTTCTTTTGTTGGGCTGACAGTGGCCACCTTATACTCTTACTGTAGGCAGTAATGATTGTGATAATATTGCTATCTGTTTGAACTGTTCTTGATGTGAACCTTTGGGGTCGTTTTTTAACTATTCTTGTGTTGCTAGTTGTATGCCCTAGTCGTTTGCATCCTGTATTCTAATCTAGCAGGGCTTCAAGTACACATGCATGACACCATGTCTTTGTTATCCTTAGTGAGATGTTCTTAACTGAGCGTGCATCTGATCCTGAAACAATGCAACTGTTGTTTTTATTAATCTAATACATTTTTGTTGAACTTCAGGTACTACATATGATGATCACTCTTGAGTTGTGATTTATTCTCCTTCCAACAGTTCATATTGTTTATTTTGTCTCACAGTGTAATAGTATTTTGTTGATCTTAATTTAACTTGTCATTTACCAACGAAATACATTTCCATTGCATTTATTGGAGTGATTGACCTTGGTGGTTAACTTAGAACTGTTTGTACTCCCTCCGTTTCTAAATAACGTTTTTTTAGAGATTTCAACATGGGCTATATATGGATGTATAGACACATTTTTTAGCGTAGATTCATTCATTTTGCTTTGTATGTAGTCCCTATTGGAATCTCTAAACGGACTTGTATTTAGGAATTGAGGGAGTATGCCTTTCTGCTTTGTGTGACCATTTATTGGCTGTGAATTTTCTTAGTTGGTATTTGTGGCTTAAAGGAAAGAGCGTGTGTTTGATAAGGGCAATGTGCATCCGCAGGAAAAGAATTAAGACATGAATTCGGAAAGAGGATCATCTCTGTTCAAAATTCAGATATCAGTTTCAGAGTTTTTGAAGCCGCCCATATTGTAACTTCTATATGTGTTCATTACTCTCCACACTAAGTACAGCATCATGATAGCACTCAGCTAAAAAAATACACAATACACCGTCTGGGGCAAAAAACGTTGCTCCAACAGACGGTTCATATGCAAAAAAAATTGAACCGCGGCCTCCTCGTGATGTAAAATACAACACCTCACGGTGCAAATTTACATCACGAGGTGCATCTGGTCCAAAACCAGCCGCCGCCCGCGAACGCCCAACCGCCACTTCATTTCCTTTCTCGCCCGCGCCCGTCCGCCCGCCCGAAGACCAGCCGACCGGAATCCGCCGCCGCGGCCGCCCAAAACCTCGTCGTCGGCGCCGCCACCACCCCACATCCCCGCCGTCGCCCCCGTCGCCTCCCTCGCCGCTAGCCGGCTCGCAGCCCCCCGGACGCCGCCGAATCGGGAGGCAGCCGGCGCGGGATTCGGCGCCTCCGGCGGTCCGGCTGCCGCGGTAGGCCTCCGCCGGGTCTTAAGCTGCCGCCAACCTTCTCCCCATCGTCCGTGAGCCTGTCCACGGCCGTTGCGCCGGCCGCACGACCGCCGCACCAAGCCCTTCGCCCGGCTGCCGAATTATTCTTCGCCGCCCGCCAAGCTCCTCTTGGCCGGCCTCCAAGCTCATTTCTTATCACCGCCGTCGCCGGAGCTGACCGCAGCAGCCAATCCAACCGGCGGCCATCGTCTTCCACCGCGCGCACAAGGTGTTCGACGGAATTCCCCAAGGCATCTCCAACGGGTTTTGGACCATCTATTGGAGTTGCTCTTTTGGATCATGAATTTGGACCATCTGTTGGAGTTGGCCTTTTTTCGGAGCTCCAAAACGCATTTTTTGGCGGTCCAAATTTTACATCTCCGGTTTTGGACTGTCAAAATTTGGACCATCTATTGGAAATGCTCTTAAGAGCCATCTATATGCCCAAATCTGATATTAGAAACTGTATTGATCAGTTTTAGATCTTACATATAAACCTAGATGTGCATCGCCGGAAATCCTGAAATAAATCCAGAAATAAAAGCGAGCACCAGGATTTGAACCCTGGTGGGCTGGGGATATCACAGTCCCTCTATCCATCCAATCACAGGTTGATTCGCTATTTTATCATGAATCTAATGCTACTAATTTGATGGCAGAAATGTTGGTGTACTATTATACAAATACGGTCAAACATAAAAGACTTTGACTTTCCAACAAAGTAGTACTAGTATAGAATCAAGATTAATTAAACTTAAACATAATTAATTTAATTTCCTAACAATCACCAAATTATTTCCACGGTGGAACAGTATGGTCCAAAACCGATCATTTTCGCAAAAAAAAATGCAACAAATCTTGTAACCTTCCAAAACCGGTTTGCTTGGTCTCGAAGCCAAGGATGCTATTGATGATCTCTATATCCCAACAAACACGCCCGGAAGCACGCACAAAGTTAGGGATTACAACTAATTAATTAATCATGATTCGGTGCTATATTAAATCAGACCCCACAGCTATAGTAGATCCATTGCTACGCACGAACAAAATTATAGTACGTTTCATCGGAGACGAAGGCGAATCCAAGAGCTTAGGATGATTAATCCCATGGAGACGAGGTGCGCCGTCTGTCATGGCGACATGGGCCGCGGCCACGCCACCTTCACGGCCGAGTGCTCCCACAGCTTCCACCTCCGCTGCGTCCACCACCAGATCGCCTGCCCGCTCTGCTTCACGCCGTGGCGCGACGTGCCGGGCGTGGCGCCCGCCCGGGACCTGCTCTTCCGCGACGACGAGCCGCTCGAGCCGCAGCCCGCAGCTGCCGCCACGGAGACGACGACTGCCGGCGGCGGAGTGATGTCCATCACGACGCACTGCGAATACCCTGCCATCGCCAAGGACGCCAGCCGCGACGGCTTCGCGGTGCTCGTGCACGCCAAGGCTCCCGCGCTAGCTCCGGCCGCGGCGAAGGCGGCGCGCGCGCCCCTTGATCTCGTGATGGTGCTCGACGTCAGCGGGAGCATGGGCGGCCGCAAGCTGGCGCTGCTTAAGCAGGCCGTGGGCTTCGTCGTCGACAAGCTCGGCCCCCACGACCGCCTCAGCCTCGTGTCCTTCTCGTGCGACGCCCGCCGCCTCACCCGCCTCACGCGCATGTCCGACGCCGGGCGGGCCTCGACCGAGCGCACCGTGGAGTCCCTGGCCGCGGGTGGCGGGACCAACATCAAGGAGGGCCTTCGCGAGGCGGCCAAGGTGATCGACGGCCGCCGCTACAGGAACGCCGTCACCGGCGTCATCCTGCTCTCCGACGGCCAAGACAACTACACGCTGTCTTCAAGGTTTTACAATCAAGACGTGGCCACCGACTACAGCGTGCTCGTGCCACCTTCCCTGATCCGCACGGGCGACGGGTCCTCGCCGCCGATCCACACGTTCGGCTTTGGGACCGACCACGACTCGGCGGCCATGCACACCATCGCGGAGGCCACCGGCGGCACGTTCGCCTTCATCGAGAACGAGGCCGTCATCCAGGACTCGTTCGCGCAGTGCATCGGCGGGCTTCTCTCGGTCGCGGCGCAGGAGGCGCGCGTCGCCGTCGAGTGCGTCTGCCCCGGCGTTCGCCTTCGGTCCATCAAGTCGGGGCGCTACAAGAGCCGCGTCGATGCCGACGGGGGCGCCGCCGCGGTGGAAGTCGGCGAGCTATACGCCGACGAGGAAAGGCGCTTCCTGCTGCTAGTGGACGTGCCGACGGCCGGCGCCACGGACGACGTGACATCGCTGATGAAGGTGAGCTGCACATACCGCGACGTGGCGACGGGGCAGTCGGTGGACGTGGCAGGCGAGGACGTGGCGGTGAAGAGGCCGGTCGAGGCGCCGGAGGCAGAGCCGGACGTGGAGGTCGAGCGGGAGCGCCTCCGCGTGCAGGCCGCCGAGGACATCGCGGCGGCGCGGGCGGCGGCCGAGCGCGGCGAGCACGCGGAGGCGTCGGAGATGCTCAGCCGCCGGCGCATGGCGCTGAGGCGGTCGCCGCTGGGCGCGAGCGGCGACGCCGGGTGCGCGGAGCTGGCGGCGGAGCTGGGCAAGCTGAGCGAGCGCGTGGGGGACCGGAGGGAGTACGACCTGTCGGGGCGCGCGTCGTTGCTGTGCGGCATGAGCGCGCACTCGCAGCAGCGCACGTCGGTCAAAGTTGGGAGGGCGAGGTACGCGACTCCCGCCATGCGTAAGATGGTGGCCCTGTCGGTGAAGACTCGTGAGCAACAGCAGCAGCAGCAACAGGCACAGGCACAGCCATCGCCGCCCTCGAGGACGACGATGCCGCCGCCACCACCACCTTCGACGGCGACGCCGGCTCTCGCTAAGAACCTGGTGAGAAGGTACCACCGATTTCTACGTCTCAAGTGAGCACGGGGCGATCAACTGAACTGCTACGAAAATGCTCGCGCGCGAGCACAGGAAATAATTAAGACCTGAACTTGCACGGTCTTTTTAGATTTTTTGTTTTGTTTCCTCTCTCTTTGCATTCACCAATCTTGTACGAGTAGGTTTCACAGTTTACACCCGCAAAAAAAAAGGTTTCACAGTTTGGTTCAAAAAGTTCCTAGCCGATAATAGGCTGGTTTGGCGAGAGTGGATTTTCTCCCGTGCACACCCGAGGTTGTGCATAGATTAGTGCAACTTTGGAATGGCCCTTGCATGCATCCTTTTGCAGCTCCACCCATCCCATCTCCCATCAATATATTTTGAACCACAAGTCCAATTTAATTTTTGTTTTCAGACTCATGTTGCTTGTGATGAAGGCTTTCAAATAAGATCAATTTTGAATATGTTTTTTTTAATTCACTAAGTTTCTCTCAAATTCAGCAACTGAAACTTAAAACTTGGTGTGCCCTTGTGCGGAATCCAACAACTTTACGAATCGTGAGCTAAATTGGGTAGTCGAGCAAGTTTCAACTACTAATTTAATAAAACAATCATAAATTTAGCAAGTTTCAAAACTAAAACTAAAACCCTGAACCCTAAAACCCTAAGCCCGGAAACCTAAAACCCTAAAAGCACATGAAATTTAGTAAAACTTGGTAAAACAATGTTATTATTATCGAGTTTTAGTATTTGAAACATATATTTTTTTAAAAGTTGTCAAAAATTATTTAAAATAGG
Source organism: Triticum aestivum (assembly GCF_018294505.1). Taxonomy (NCBI): domain Eukaryota; kingdom Viridiplantae; phylum Streptophyta; class Magnoliopsida; order Poales; family Poaceae; genus Triticum; species Triticum aestivum. The sequence goes on along the minus strand of NC_057808.1, from coordinate 516,596,882 downwards.
TCTTGTTCGAAAGTTCTCTTCGCGACGAACGTAAATATGTAAACAAAACTTGATTTAGATTTTTGGTTCAAAAGTTACAGTAAAATTAAATTAGAAGATGAAATGAAAAAGTCATAGGGGGTGAGATGGATGGCGCATGTAACTCTATGACAAAAGCGTGCATGCATTATGCATGGGGCCCTCCATAGTTAATTACTCCTATGTCTTTTTTGTAGACAAAAAAAATAGGCATGAATGCAGATCTCCAACCAAATGAACGACTGAGACATGCACGGGATAATATCTTTTCTCCTAGTTTGGCTCACTATTTTCTCTTTTACATTCGTATGAATTACTGTATTTATGGATGCCAATAGTTGGGAAACGTCAGCCGGAGACGTCGTGTGAGTGAACACTTGGTTCGCTCGAAAAACACAGCCCGGGAAAACTATGATGTTCGCTGGGATTAATCCTCGTGAAACTGGGGGGGGGGGGGGGGGGGGGGGGGGGGGGGATTAGTTAGTTTGAAAAGATCCCGTCAACGTGTAAACACCTGTAAACCTTCATGTGTTTAGCATTATTGTTAATCTTCCCGAACGAAACCAACTCAGCGAGAGCCTCTCCAGGTCTTTTTGATGTTACAACATGGGCAAGGAAGAAAAGGCCAAAAAAAGACCCAGCTTTAGCACCACAAAACACATGCCTTTAAAACTAAAGTATATTTTTGTCATGTGTATAAATGAAAATTTGCCAAATACCAAGCAAACTTTTTGCGTAGCTGTAAAAATTTAATTTGCCAAATAACATATAAACTTCAATGTACAACGCAAAAATTCTATATTAAAAAGGAACATTTTCCATCAAACAAAAAAAGAAAGAAAAAGATTTTCCATCATATATAGGATGAATTTTCCAATTGCATGTAAGAACACATACTAAAAAATCCTTTAATTGCCATCATACTAATGTAATTGCCAAGGTCTACATAATAAAGGTGCAATGCTAGCTACAATAAAACTACTATTGTCTAAATAAACCAAAGCTAAGGTACCTATAGTATAACTGCACATGGTGAGTTACCAAACAATGTTCTCTAGAAAATTCAAAATTTCAATTATTGAAATTTTTCAAAATAAATTTGTTATTTTTGAAAAAAAGGATGGTAAAGTTAGAGATATATTTAAAAAAGTTACCATGATCGAGATAATAAAATTTCCATGATAATAAAAATAAAATAAAAAAGCCATGATCTTAAAAATAAAAATGGCATGATCTATTTTTTTCATAACATAAGATCACAAATAGAAAGTTGTCATGATCCAAATGATAAAATTACCATGCATTTAAAAATAAAATTGCCATGGTATAGATAAAAACATGTCATGCTCTATATACGAGAAGGTGCCAAGTAAAAGAAGCTTCGTAAAAATTCAAAAGACTTCTTTTAAGTTGACATAATTTTGTTTGCCATGTGAGTTCTTAATTGTTGTGTGATCATCTCAAAATATATATTTAATGCCATGTATTGTAGGTGTAAATAAAATAGCTATGGTATTTCCCCCCATGGTAGCCATAAGTAAAATGTCATTGTCAACACAATTGTCATGGTGTTTTAAATACATTTGCAGGTAGCCATAAATAAAAATGCCATGACCAATCCAATAAAAATGCCATGAGAACAGTTATTTAAAATGTAGTATAAACTTACAAAAGTTGTCCATTGCAAAAACATCCGAAAAAAGTTTGCCATGGATAATTTATAGTTTAAAAAGCAAAATAAATTTCCTTGAAATGAACATAGATTGAATACAAAATAAGATTGCCATGACACGTCTGTATATGTATTACGAAATTTAAGGTGGTTTGGAAAGAGGATCTTAAATTGTTGCCATGGTAACTATATAAAATCATGAAAATCGTTTGGGAGGGGTTAGGTTCAAGGGAGAGGTGGAAGCGAATGAACGAAATGCCCTACGTACTTAGAGATCCACATCTCTTAGCCTTATCTCTACCAAACAGATATCCCCTAAGTATGTGGTGATCGATTTGTTGCTAAGAAATCATCTCTTAATTAAGAAAGGGCAAATCTTTTTTTAGCTTTCTCTTTCCTCCACCTCAGCATGTTTCCTAGATGGCACTTCTAAGATAGCGTCATTGTGGATGCCCTAATTAGTTTTCTTATTAGTATGACCCAGTAGCAACCCTACCTCATACATCTACTGCTGAAAATACGGGATCTTTTTGACAAATTTAACACACATTTGTCTTTTGTGTGCCCATTTTTGTTTCTTTCAGTGTTATGGTAGCTAATTAAAAAAAGTTGTGTCACATCTTTTTATTGCATGGGTTTCTTTTCTCCAGAACCAGCCCAGTCGCTGCCTCGCTGGCGCGGGTTCATTTCTGGGCCTCGATTGCATGGGCCGAGCGGGCTAGCGCTACCACACACTAGCGGAGCTCCTCTTCACTCCCGTGGATGCTCTGCTCGAAGCCCCCACCACATCGGAGATCGGAGACACGTCGCCGGCCGGCCGGGATCCTCCGTCGCTAGTTGTCGTCGTCCTAGTTCCTCCCTCGAAGCCACCTATCCATCCCCGATCGGCCGCCGTCGGGCTACCGCGGTCGACGCTCGACAGACTAGTCTGCCTTTCTTGGATGGCGCCGGAGACGAGAGCCGGCGACCGGATAGGAGGAGGAGGGGGAGGGGCGCGCTTTGGGGACGGCGGTCTTCGGCATTCCGGAGCCGAAGAGAGGAAGTGGGGGGAGGCGCCGGCCGGTGGCCACTCCGTTAAGTGCGTGCGCGGCTGTGCTGGGTACCACCGCAACCTGTTTTTTAGTCCATAAAGGATTCTCGAAAAGAAAAGGAAAATTGCCATAAAGGGGATTTAAAGAGAAGGGGGGGGGGGGCAAAACTACTTTAAAGAAAATAAAAATTAGAAATTAACAGTCTCTTAAAAAATGAAAATAAATAGAAATAAAATCCTCTCCAATTTTTTTTGTTCGCGCAATAACAGCATCAAACTGGGATTAGTAACGATTCCACTGCACAGTGCATCATCCACAAACTAACCCTAAAGCAAATGTATGCCACTTATGCCTCCTTTTTTTTGGTCAGATGGTGTATTTGAAATGTCAGAAATTGGTGTGCAAGCTGTTCTGAATCTTACTGAGATGTTCTTAACTGAGCATGCCTCTGATTTCGAAATACTGGGCTGGGCTTGCTGTAGCCGTTGTTTCTTATGAATCCAAGACCTTTGCTAGTAAAGTTCAGGTACTACATATGATGATCATTCTCGAGTTGTGATTTATTTTCCTTCCAACACTTCATACTGTCTTTGTCTCATAGTGTAATAGTATCATGTTGAGCTTGATTTAACTTGTCATTTACCAATAAAATCCATCTTTGGTTGCATTTATCGGAGAGATTGACCTTGGCGATGAACTTAGAACTGTAAGTTTGTATGATTTTCTGCTTTGTGTGACCATGTATTGGCTGCGGATATTCTTAGTTGGTATTTGCGGATTAAAGGAAAGAGCTTGTGTTTGATAAGGGTAATATGCATTTAGAGGAAAAGAATAAAAACATGAATTTGGAAACAGGATAATCTCGGTTCAAAATTCAGATAAAAAATCAGCTTCAGAGTTAGTCAGTCCATTGCTAGTTTGTGAAGCTGCCCATATTGTAATTTCTGTATATGTTCATTACTCTCCACACAAAGTACAACATCACAATAGCACTCAGCTTAAAATATATACTGATATACACAATACACCCATCTTCTCTCTGTTAGCTCTGCTGTTAACAAGGGTATATATAACTCACTATGTACAGTACATCTAACCCAAAACTGAACAACAATAGCTGGTGTCTATCTTTGCTAACAGAAATGCTAACAGATGAAGGTGGCGCACACCTCTGACTCTGTGTGGGGCAAGGTATCTAGTACTGTGGCATCTCAGCAGGGACAGTTGGGCTAAGAAAGGATTCCCAAGGTATGTTGCACTTCCAGTCATCTGAAGAGTCTGCTCCTAAATCGAATGGGAAGTTGAGTCTCCCCGGAGCGTCCAACTCATTGTTCATACTGAAAGTATTGCCATGCTTCATTGTGGATGAATCTTGGTTCCTGCTGCTCATGCCGACATTTACATCTGCAGAAGAATCAGCCAGAAATCCAGTGATCTGCTGCTCAGGCTGCCCAAACTGCATGTTGAAGAGCGGCGGTGCAGTGTGCTCGGGCTTCTGTGATGGCTGTGTTTGGAATGGCAAGATGGTGGGACCTTCCAGTTCCAGAGATGGATTGCAGTTAAAGCTTATGACCTTGCATGAAGAGCCATCCTGTGTGTTGCTGGGTTTCTGAAGCTGCTGCTGTCCCTGGAACCCATGTTTGCTGTTGAACTGACTTGCTGGTGCCTCTGCAACTTGCGATGAGCAGAAGGAGCTCTGTGAAGCAAAATTTGAAGCTTGCATCGGTTGCATTGCGGAGGAGAGATCTTGCTCAGTTGTCTCAGGTAGTGGAGGCCCCCAAGTGTGGGACAGCGCCATTTGTTGTGCCATCGAACTGGTCTTCTTGAAGATCTTACATATGGTCCAAGAGTCCTGTTTTTGGCAACAGAAAAGTGACCTTAAGAATTTGACATAACATTTGAATTTAGCTCTGTAACTACATAATATGAAATGAAGTGCTTACGTTGAGCGGGATGTTCTTGTCGATCGGTCTCTTGGGAAGTGATGGATCGGTTAGTGAAGGAAGCCTGAACTCATGCATCATCCAGTCGGTTTTGATCCCTCTTGCTGCTCTGCCTCTGTAGAAGACAAGGGACTTCTTCAGGCCTATGCACCTGGTGCCCTCGGAGGAGTAGATCGGCCTGTCTGTCCCTGTGGCTTTCCAGAACCCAGCTGCTGTGACTCCGTTTGGCCTCGCGCTGTTGCGATATTTCCGGTCCCTTGGGCAGTAGAAGTACCAGTCCGTCTCACCGGTGCTCGCAAGCTCTGTCGTTGAGAAGGGACATGGAAGTTAGACTTTGCAGTAGTAAGGTGAGTAACCCATCTATGTACTGTAGGTTAGCTTGTGATGAGAAGATGGTCAATACTACTACTGATTTTGTTCAACTGAACCTCCAGTGAATGGATGAGCCCAAGACTTACTTAACTAAAGATTAAGGGTGAAACCAACTTATGTTGAATCAGCATCCTAATTCCTAGCCTCTCCTTGGAAGATACTAGTACAATCTTTGGAATTCTCAAAAGTCAATTGTGTTCCAATCTGTTAAAGAGAGAAAAAAAGATGTATAACAAGGAGATGTAAGAAGATGCAATCTTACTTGGGAGGTCCCACGGGTCAAACTTGTAGATGTCCAGCTGCCTGATGAGCTCAATAGAGATAGACTTTTGCTGGATCTTCTTCTTGAGGTAGAAACTAACGAGCTCTTCATCGGTAGGATGGAACCGGAACCCCGACATGATGATCTCATCTGATTTGTCCATGTTGACATCATTTATGCCCTCCATTGTAATCCTACAAAGGCTAGCTTGTGCAGTAGTGAATGGCTTCTTGGGATGAAGCTGCTGAGCTGAGGTGAAGACAATCACCGGCCGAGAGATGTACTTATATGCTACCTGGAGCGGCTGGATGAGGCCCACAGGTCTGAAGGGTCTTGTTCTTCCTTTAATAATCACTTTTAGTTCATTCTCTGTTTGAAAGCTGCCGCGATTAGTTTAATGCTGGATTAGTATCTCAACTAAGACAGGCCGAGCAGCATGAAGAGATGGATGCCAGTCACTTTCAGTTCACACTTAGAATATTCACACACGGCAGTAAAAACATTCTTAAACTGTAGTACAGCAACACTTGCCTTGTAGATTTAGTTTTGATTTTCTGTTTCATCTTTTTGATAAACGAAAAAGGCATGCAATTCTAGTACACGGCAATAACCGACCGAAACTATAAATGCAACTCTTTATTGAGCACCTTTAGCTTTATTAACATCAATGAATATATATGTTTTTGTTGTCAGTGAATATTTATGTTCTTTTGACACCTGAAACGAAAATTTTCCGATTCATGTGATAATTATACGCAGTTTCCTGATTAGTCTAGGTTTTGGGCATTGCATAATGAATGACAATAGTAATCTGTACTTAATTAGCATAACCTTCAATGTCCATGCGTGTGTGTGAGGGAGAGAGAGAGAGGGATAAGAGTCCTACTGACTGATTACCCAGAGACAGTGATAGCCTTACCAGTGTAATTTCCTAGCACTTTTTTTAATGAAGTAGCGTGAGTGACTCTGCTGATGAGTGTTGGAACAGAAGGTTCTTCTTATTCTAAGGGCAGTTTTGTAGACTAAATAAATTTTAGTAATCGCTTGAGTTGCCACGGTGGAAAGCCGGTCCAATTTGCTCCAACAGCGAGTCAGCTTTTTTTGCTGGTCACTCCACACGACACAGTTGTTTCTTGCCCCGTTGCACACTCCAGAAAGTAATGATGATCTGTCTATTCTGTTCTCAGCATCCACATGACGAACTGGATAAGGGCCATCTTTGACGACGTCAGATCCGCGGGGGTGTGGGCGCGATGGTCGGTAGGCGACGATTGTTCCGGTGCCGCCTAGCTAGCTCTTGCAAACCCGGGTCATCCTTGTTGGTGTGGAACAGAGTTTTTTGCTTCTTCTTCTATCGATGTATTGAGATCGCAAGACCTTCTCGTTTCCTCGAAAAAGAAAGAAGAGAAAACACCTTATCTGCTGTCAGAGCACCATGTTTTCTACATGCACATGAAACAGCGGATACCATCAGCAAACTCAAACAAACTTGACGCCAAGTTTTTGCAGCTGACAAACTGGAAGGATTATGATCAAGGTCCGTTTGTTATTGTTCTTGATAGATTGTTCAATTTTTGTCGAAAACTCATACATTGTCTTGTTTTTCGAAGATGAGAAGCACTGCGCACAAGCAAGTGGCCGTGAGCATGATTAGTCAATCGTCTCACTCTGCAACTACTAAGCAAACACTTGGATCTTCAGAGGTAACCCTGGCTTCCCAAATGAACTACTCACTGAAAACTAGCGTGATAATTCAGCAAATCAAAGTGCACCGGCTGAACAGAGGTAGTCGATTTTCCCACATTCGCAGCACATTCATCAGCAACCTGGTACCAAGTACCCAGGGTTCAAAAAGGCGGTCACAAATTCCCTTAAATTTAACCAACAAGAACTGTGCATGCAGCATTCATCCCAGACACTAAAGACTAATGGAAAGTTAACGAGAGACAGCATAACTAACTAGTATCAGTTCCAACAGCATTAAGAAGTCTCAGACACTTTAAACAGATTCTGGCCCACATGACAGATATCCACACAAGTTACTACGAAAACAAGCAAAACAGCAGCTAGTTTAGTGCTGAACTGAAAGCAATAAATTGCCTTGAGATAGCAGCACCACCAAAGCTCCCTGCCACTGCGGCCATCAACAGCCTGTATCAAGGAAAATTTGACAAATGTCAGCCTCCATTGCAGCATATTTACAACCTCCTACATGCCCAAGCCCAAAAGAATCAAAAAAATTGCCCTCACCATTTAATCCGCACGGAGGAACGCGACGGAGCATCCGAAATCCGAAGACCCCTAGCATTTCTTGCTGCCACCTATTGTCCATACAGAAGAAGATTAGATTTGTATACAGTGGCATCATCACTAGGCAAAAATCCAGACGTGCTATAGTGAGATGAACTCTCTGAGTTTGTCAGGGAGGGACAGACCTAGTGATGCAGCGTTCAGCAATGCCTCGTCTTGAGGGAACAGCTGCAGATTCTTCGACTTCAGCAGGTACTTAACAGCATCATCCTAGAAGTCCACCAGGCTGCCGACCTTCACGAGTTCAGCAAGCGAAGGGATGCGGTCCGGCGTCTCGAAGAGCAGTCCTCGGGCTACCTCGTCAGCAAAGTTTTTCGCAAACTCGATCTTCTCTTTGTAACCAGCTGCAGCACCAGCACCATTGCTTTGCTGAACATACAGCTTTGAGCTCTCCCTCTCCCACCTAATCATCTGGCTGGCCTCCACGTCCACAGCCTCTCCAGAGGACAGCTTCACGCGGTACCCCACCGTGATCGGCTTCGTTGTCTCCAGGACGCTCACATTCAGCAGGCGAGAGACCATGGTGTGCCGCTCTTTGGAAGCAATGTCAAGAGCCGGATCAGCAAGGAAAGCAAGGACTATCTGGACCAGACCGGCACTGATCACCTCACGCTGGCCAGCAGCCGTTTTGCAACTGCCATCCTGGCCCAAGGCGACAAAAGAATCGCTCTTCTCGGCGGCTTTGGATACTGCCTGAACACCGATGCTGCCATACACGTTGTTGAGCCTTGCTCGAGAGATGGAAGGAGGGTACCAGATAAAAATGGATTGTCAAGGAAGCTTGTCGAACAGATCCTTAAGCAGAAGATCATCAGGAATGAACACGTCCTCCTTCTGCGATAAGATGATCTTCCCATCAGTGCAAACCGGGACCTTCATGCAGCCAGAGAGAAGCTTCTCCGTGTTCTTGCTCCAGTTCCTTGCGGTGAATTGCCAGAAAGCAGAGCAATTGGTTACGGATATCTCACCGCCAGAGCTCTCCCATGCGCTCCAGAGCTTGCAGTGGTCTTCGGCATCGGGGCCATGCCTCACGCGGAGAACAGATGAGAAGAAGTCCAACAACTTCCTGTCATCATAGTATCTGCCCAACACATGCATCTGCTGGCTGAAGAGGTTGTTCTGATCATGAAGAACACAGCTTACCGGGCTCACCCATTCTCCACCTCCTTTTTCATTTGGTATCCAGATCCAGTCACTACCCTCTTTGTTCTTCCCAGGCCCCCAGCTGCACTCCTTGAGGTACAAGTAGATTCTGGAGATGTAGCAGTTTCTTTGTGGCTCCTCAAATGCTGAGCAACAAGGCCATGCCCACATCGAACATCCACAGTTACTCCGATTGCCGCCAGTGCATCCTTGAATGAGGCGATCTCTGAACCATAGAAAGATTCATCGATGAAAGGGCCATCTGTTATGCAGATGGAAGACTGCTTTGGGTCAAAGAGTATGCTTTCATCAGGAGATTGGTATCCAAGTGTTGTCTTCAACCACTTGCAGCTAGTGATTTCCTTCATAAATTCCTTGGGAAATGTTGCTGTACAGGCCAGCCAGCTCTTGACAGATCCAAGCAGTGACAACACGGTAGCAGCAGATATGGCTGCAGGGTCTGCGGGAATGTTGAGACCACTGATGACAAACCTAGCTGCAGAAATGTCTACAGGGTTATCACAAATGTTGAGACCAGTGACGGTACGCCTGGCAACATGAGCCTTCACTTCTGTTGTGACACCTAAATCTTTCAGCTCAGCTTTGTAACCATGTATCTCTTTGCCTAAACCACCATTAGAGTCACCATCATTGATGAAAGGCAAGCTTGCTATTGGCGACAGAGACTGCCAACCTTCATCAAATAAGATTGCCTCCGACGGTGACCTGAATCCCAGTGATGTGCACAACCATTTCTCACTCCGCATGCAGTTGAAAAGATCAACAGGAATTGGGTCGCGTGTTCTTAGCTTCCGATAACAAGCTAGAAGAGCCAGGACACTTGCCTTTGTAAGCGATGACTTCAGGACCATCTGCTTGATGTTTGCTACAGTCTTCGATGCCTGGTCAAATCCTGTGATCAACCCTGTCTTCTTCAACTCTTCTTTGTACGGGCTGATCTTACTCCCATAAAACCAAGAATCAACTACAGGAACTACGTCGAACACCTTTAGAAGGCACTCCCACTCCTGATCCAGAAGAAAAGATTCACCAGGAGCACGGAATCCTACATTGGTCTTCAGCCATTTCAAATCTCTGAGCTTCCTCAAGAAATCATCACATGGGCTAGCATACCGGATACACTTGAGGATTAGTGCAGTAGCATCTGAAGTAATGGATGAAGAACTGAACTTGAAATTATCAATTACAAGCTTGTAAATCTTTTCACTGTTTTCAAACCCAACTTGAACACCAAGCAACTTCAGCTCTTGTTTGTAGTCAAGGATGGACTCACCATAGAATCCAACATCAAGGAATGGCTGGGTACTGATACAAGATGCAGCTGCCCAGTCTGAATCATATATTATACAGCAAGAAGGAGACCTGTAGCCCAGAGTACTCTTCATCCATCGACCATCTTTCACGCTGTTGACTAGTTTACTTGGTGACAGAACCTTCTGTTGAAGAAACCGAATCAGCCGAAGCAGCTCATATACATGTTGTCTGGTCAGCATATTGCTTGCAGCCATCGACATGAGCCGTCTGCCGATGTAAGCGGATGCCTCCCCAAATTCAAATCTTACCCCGATCACCTGAAGTTCCTCCTTGTACGCATGCATTTTGTTTTGATAGAACTGTTGACCGATCATTGGTATATCAACACAGGAAGACCCATTTTGCAAGAGATTACCCCACTCAGAACTGGACATAAATGATTCAGCCGGGGGCAGGTATCCGACTGATGTCTTCAGCCAACTTCCTTCTTTCATAGAAGCCAAGAAACTAGCTGGTAGTTGTACACCTTTTGACTTCAAATTGCGTATCCATTGCAGTAGCAAGATTGCATTGTCCACAGTCAGATGTGACGATGCTGTAGGGAAACTTGCATTTGGGGGGTGTATGAACGGCACATCTGAGGCCTGCACCTTTGTCTTGAGAAAATCCAAGATCTGATCTTCAGGTGTGTAGTTCCCGGCGAAATGACCTGCTGACTTGTAATCTGCTGACAGTTCGATGTATTTCTCATTCCTCCATGGGTTTATGCCCATCAGTCCAACCCATTTGCTACCATTTGCAGGAACTAGAATGCTTTGTCGTTCCGTGACGGCATTGCCATAGTTGTCAATTACCGGCATGATACAACACATGTCTGCTAACTGGTAGCTCTCCATGTAATTCTTATTGGATGAATGGTACAGAAAGTGAGAAAAAGCAATGGCAGGCCTTCTATCACAGTTCAAGGATTTAACCACAATATTCCCGAAACTGTATACAGATACAACCTCCACTTTTGCATGGCTCTGAAGCCAGTATGTCACTTTTTCCTTCTACGCGAAACCTTGCAGAGCTGTTTGTGTACGGGGAGACACAAAAAGGCGGCTAGAAGATGGAAACTCCTGGTTCCAGCTGATAAGCCATGACATCCACTTCCCATCAGATGCAATGCACAGTCTATCACTCCACTGACTAGCTCTAGATATGCTCCAGACAGATACATTTTTTTCCTGTCAACATACTTCAGCAGAGGAATTTGCATCATCTTTGTACTGGAAATTTTTTGCCAACTGTCTGCGACAAAAGATAGAAGTTCAAGATAAAGCTGTTCATCTACATTGCTGACAAGGTTAGACCCCTTGATGCATTTTGCATACCATTCATGGCTCACACTTTTGACATCCAGAAATGTAAGAACACTATTGTATGCACTCTTGTCAAAATGGGAACTCAGAATGTAGGTTCCATGGGTTGACGGGTTCTTAAGGTCCACTCCAGATTCTCTCGCCTTGACAAGGATATCCCAAAATGTTGGTTTGAGCCGCGCAACCTCGCAAGGCTTGCAAAACATCTTCTGTGGAGTGTGAGACTCACATGGAACTATATCCTCGACGAGAACCTTCTCTTTGATGCCAGACCTAACAGGCTCAAGTAAAGGGATCAGCGAAGGACTGACTGGCAGGTAATGGAACATCGACGGAATCGACATTGCTGGCGCATCTGCTCTGGACTTGACAAGTACTACAAAAGCATTCATGAAAGCACTTGGGATGCACTCCAGAATTTCCTTGTTCCATGGACTATCGAACAGTATTGCCTCTCTTGATGATGCAAGGAGGAAGTCAGCCTGAATGATGAAGGGGAAGTTCGTTACCATCTCCGTGGGAAGGAAAGCATATACGCCAGGGGATAGCTGCTTCCCACGGGATAGTCGCTCCTTAAGAGGGAAGGCTAGGGTGATGACCCACTCATCGATTTCAGTACGCTTGTCCACCCTGTTCTCTGCCTTGACAGGGAACCTCTGCCTCCACATATGGTACCCGCACTCTGCTTCACTCTCATTCTCCTGAGCAGATAAAAAGACCGTGTAAGACTCCGCGTGCATGTTCTTCCTCACATCAAAGTTCTTCTCACTCGATATTGCAATCTCACTAACAGTGCTGCCTTTAGCGTTGTCGTTATCTTCACGGACAGAAAGCCGCCTGATCTTTGACAGAAACAGTAGCATTTCTGGATGCAGGCTTGACAGCTGCTGCTTCACCGCAGTGACCTTCTCATCCTTCAAAGGCAGGACGATACAGGTTGTTGGAAGGACTCTGGTAGACCCATATATCTGTTTGATATCTGAAAGGCTAGGCCTGGATTCAACCCACTCTGGGACAATGTATCCAATATTGCATTCTGGACACGGCTTCTCATTAAACTTGATTTGATACCCATTACTGAATATATGGGGTTGGCTTGATATAAGGAACACACTTTTGAATCCAATACCTATATAAAAAGAGACATTGATATTACAAATTTTGAGTTTCAATATAAGGGGAACATATACGTTAAGCATGTACATAACCACAGACTAACTCTTGAAGGGAAAAATTGTGAGTTTCAATATTACAAGCTATTGATGAAGAGTAATGTTTCTCAATCAGAAACATACTACAGGAGGGGGAAAATTGGTAATAAAGTTGATGTGCCATGTGCATGAATTTGCCATGCAAAGGCAGATTTTTAGGAGCCTGTCAAAAACTAAACTTTACCTAGAAAGGCTAAGAAAGAAATAGATCCACACACTTTCGAGACAATAGTGAAATACAGAAGTGACAACTTAACATCAAGAAGATTTGATGTAGTAATATATATGATAAATAACAAGTCTTACTTCTAGATACAATGGACCTTAAAAGGCCAATGGTAATATGTTGTACTCAGTGCTATTTTCTTACACTAATATTTCAAAACATGCACACATCTCTGTTTCTGAGTGTCAGGAAATGAACGCATGATATCTTGCACCACAAATCATCTCAAGCAATACTGTGCATGCTGCACCCAATTTGTTTTGCAAAATACATATACATTATGAGAATATTTGCTCCACCACCATTCTAACTAAGCACTAGATTAAGTGCTAAATAGAATTCTGCCCATCTTATATGTCATTTGATATATATCGGCTATCATAACGTTTGACAGGGAAAATTCCAACCGGTGACGCGCTAACAAAATTGAAGTTCTAACATTAAAAGGTAAAATGCTTCAAATTGGCCGAGTGAACACAAAAGGATTCATGAGCTGCAAAGATTCACCTTTCTCTCCAATGTAACCCATGTCCCTGTTTCCTTTTTTCGTTGATTTGCCCACGCCACAAATAGACTGAATATTCGATGGAGAGAAGCCCTTCTCATTGTTGAAAATGAGTAAAGTTGACGATGCACCAGATCCAGTGATGTCAGTTGATGTTACTAGAAACTCCAATGAAGGTGCTACTACATCAGGGTACTCATTGTCTTCAGCGTTCTAGTTATTCAGGAATAAAATGTTAACATGAATGTGATATTGAGCAAATACAGCTGAATCAAGTGCATTAATCTGAAATTCTATATATATACCGAAACATTAATGAGATTTGAGAAAAACAAGCCCATGTAGCAACACACAAGTTTGTCAGAGTCACAGTTATTTCAACAGTCTTGACGGCAAAATTGTATCAAGTTTTCAAATCAAATAGGTCGCAAAATAGCGTGGAGGCAACAGGCAAACTGAAAATGTTCTCAAGGCTAAAGCTACAATGGTTACATCGGATCTGCAATAGTTTCTTAATGTGGAAAAGAAATAAAGGAGATCTCTGTTTTCCGTAAAACAGAAAATGGTTACACTGGATCTGAATTTGGTCTTTTATTTTTTCTTTTCTTTACCGTAGTAGTGTTCCTAAAACAGTTACTTCATAAATACAAATAAGAGATCATTTAGCCCTCCATTTTTTGGAGAACATGGCCACCAGCCACCATAAATCCAAATACGAGTCCCCCCGCCAAAAAAGAAGAAGCCAAATGCTTGTTGAATAAATGTACTGTGGTGTGAAAACTGAAAATGCAAAGTAAACACAGAAAATGCGAGTTTATATGTTCAGAGTTAATGTGACTTTTGTGCTGCCACAGTGCCTAATCCCAAGGAAAACATCTTTATCAATTGATCCTAGCTATACTATGCAACTGAAGGGTAGGCCCTACTTGACATCAAATGAGCTCACAGGAAACTGCGGTGAGCAGAAAAACCAACAGTCACTTTACTAAACAGTGCTTAGAAAAGTAAAGGAAATTACCCTGCATTAATAAAATATTGCTGCCTTTCGAACTGAAAAAAAAGAATTTGTTGCTTCGTATTTTTTTGCAGGAAAAAATAACCGGGTTTCTGCGCAAATAATAAAACATAAAGTTATAAATGAAAAAAGGCCAGAAAGTTCAGTTTGGGGGTGGGGGTGGGGGGGTATGTATAATAACGAATTAATCAGAACTGTAGATTTTATGCAACGAGCACAAGATGAACCAAATGCACATAAAAATAATTTATGAAAGCATTTTTAGGAAAAAACAAATAGATCCGTAGGCTTTCTTGAAAATGCATAGAAACAAAATCCACACTCATCTGAGCGCACATAATAGAATCCACACTCTGAGAATTTTTTGTACTAGGTAGTATAGTAAGCCAATTTGTACAGTAGTACAAAAACAGAGTGCCGAAGGAAGAAGAAAGCAAGAAAGCAGGGTCACCTGGACGAGCTCCATGAGGAAGTGGACGTCCTTGGAGTAGAGCTCCTGGCTCAAGTAGTTCACCGCCTGGTGCATGTCCTCCACCAGCGGGTTCTGCTCGCCGCGCCCGATGTAGTACCGCTCCCGCCGGAGCCTCTCCATGTGCGCCCGTGCAGCCGCCATCGTCGCCGGAGACGACGACGACCAGCTTTTGCGCCGTTACCGGAGCTCGTCGACCGGGCTCCGAAGGGGAGGAAGATGGTTGGGTGGTTTCGGAGGTGGGAAGTGGGAAGTGGAGGAGTGGGCGGCTGTTCCTGGGCTTCCTCGCCGGCTTTAAGGAGTTGGGTGTGCGTCTATTGGGTACCCCTTGCGGTCGCAGAGGACGCTTTATTTTCCCAATGGATCTTTTTTTGATGCTCTTTTCCTTTCTCTTTCTTTCTTTTTTGGCATTTGAGAGGAGTGTTAGATGATGGTTTTCTGGTTGAAGTGGTTTAGTAATTTCTAAGGCCATTTGCATGAATTTGACAAGATTCATGTAGTATATACTAATTTTCTTATAATTTTTACAAGTAATAGTTTTTGGGTAAAAAGAATGGGCGCCACCCAAATCACTACACATCGGTTTGTTGCATGCCTTGCATATATAAGGATCCAATATTTAGTACTCACTCTCTAAACAAATATAAGACGTTTTAGGTAACTGTACTAAACAAATATAAGACATTTAAGGTCTCTATTATTTTTGTGTCTCTCAATTCTGCGGTTCACTGGGATCATTGTCTTGTTTGAGTGTAATAAAGCTACTTTTTATTCATAATTTTAGTTTTTAAACACAAATAATTAACATTTCAGCACTCCTACAAAAGGAGCTATATGTCTCGGATAGGTCCATGCTAGGAAAAACCGTCTCGGATAGGTCCTACCCGAGGCGGGTTATTTCAGCAGACATCCGAAGCATGCCTCTTTTTTACCGCCACGAATATCCAAGCATCTGACACATGTCTTTTTTTTTAACTCCACCAATATACAAACATCTGAGACATTCCATAATTAAAAACGTTTGAGACGGGCCTTATCTTATAATTGCCTCGTAGCTAATATGGCCCACTAGGCTCAACAACATTCTCAAATATATATCTCTTCTCCTCCTCCCACTAATTTTCTACCCCCCCTCCTCTCACTCATGCTCTACCTCAGACTCGATCCACCCAACATCCCGTTACCGAGTGCCGCCTTCACCCATCCTTGCCAATCCTACTTCGTTGCCCTCTCTTTCTCCTCCTATTATCGGCCACCCCACCTTGTCGTGTGTGACCGTCGCCTCTCAGATCTTAGCACGGTGACGCCGGATCCATCACGTTCTATTGCCAACCACCTTCATCTTCATCTTACCAGCCAACCCGACTTGCATCGTTCAACCGCCACACGTATTTACACTCAATGATGGTTTCTTGTGTAGAAATATACAATCTCGACCCAATAGAGGAAGATGACCCTTTTTTCAGTTAATCCACACTCATTTTTGTATGATAAGAAACATTTATAAATGAAAAATATATATGAATTTTTTTATCTTGATTATCCCCTCCCCCCCCCCCCCCCCCCACACACACACACATTTTCCTGTTTAATTGATATGTCTAACCAATTAGAAAGGTTCACCAAGTCGTGATATGAAAAATATCTTCATGCCCTTAGTGTGTGTGTGTCCCCCCCCCCCCCCCCCCCCCACACACACACACACACAGACATAGCAACATTACTTGATTATAACATAGTAAAAAATTAACCTATTTCTGCGAACACAGGGAAAAAATCATAGAAAGGGGGGCTAAGAGAAAAATGCATGCTATTCTGTACGAGTGTGATGGACACGTCGAAATTTTGATCGATGGCCATTGGAGCATCGTTTTTTTTTTGCGAGGAGGAGCATCGCTCACTCGTGGTACTAGTACTCGCAAATTAAATCAGTTTACTAGCTGATTGCTGGGTTTTCAGTGACAGTGGGAGAATGCTTGTGTGAACGATTATGAGGGAACCAAACTTTCGATAGAAGAAATGGCTTTGAAAGGAGCACGACTGACTTGGAAAGGAACACAGTACCACGACGATGGCTTTGGAATCTGCAGTACGATGACCGAACCTGTGCAGACGGGAAAGAAGTCTTCCACTAGTGCTGTCGCTACCATAAAAGGGGCATTGCCTCTCATGCTAAGCAAAGGGTTCCACAGCGTGCTGCAGTGCGTTTGGTTATCCGGCAAGCGTTGGCTTAGCCTGGCTCGGCAAGGAAGCAAGGGATTTGGTTCTCGAGCGAGCCTGCCTCGTATCCTGCGGTTTCCAGCTTTTTCTTGGTTTGACTGAGCTAGTCAAATCGGCTCGCCTCCTTCGGCAAGGATTGCCTTGCCTAGCGAGGTAAGCTGGCGAGCGATCCAAACGCTCCCATTCTCATATCACATTCACATACAGTACTCATGAAACGACAAATATTTTTGCCACACGGTTCTTTATAACTTCAGTTATTGTATATTTCGTTCTGAACAGCGATTTTCAATTTGTACTGTAACACTATTCCGAGTTCATGCATAACTTTTAACTACTATAAACATATCCGCGCAAAGGAAAAAAAAGACTTAAACCACTAAACATCATCACTATACAAGTAATTGAAATTCTCAGCCTCAAAAAAATAAAAAATAAAATCACAGCCTCTCTTAGGATGCGTTTGGTAGACTACATTAGTCAGGGCCGATGGACGCAATTTTGGCCTGTTTGGTTGCTTGAGTTGCACCTAAATCTTGGCCCACACGAACCTTAAAGCATATTTGGGCTTGGCTCTGGAGGAACTCTCAAATTGGCCGTATTCCTGAGTCAGGCCCCGACGATGAAACTCTAGGCACGTGTGTGGATGTGGTTGCACCGCGCGGGGGGGGGGGGGGGGGTGCCTTGTTTCATGAAGTGGCGCCATAAATTCCCTCACCCTACTCTCCCCGCTCACTCTCCCCTCTCACTCCCCCCTCTCTCACCGGTGCTGGCGAGCACAAGATCTGATTGGCGAGCAGTGGCGGCAAGTATCGTAGCCAAGATCTAGACGGCGAGCACCGACGTCAAGCACCGGCTTCATCACTCCTCAGGCATGCGTTCGTCAATGGAGGTGTGCCCTCTGTCCCAAATGGCATCGAGTTACGCATCGATCATACCATTCGCGCCTTGATTCAGGCATCGAATCTACTTGTATGCTTCAATTTGGGACCAAACAAAGCATATCTGATCAGGGATTTGAGCGGTTTGAATGCGATTGTGTAGGATTTTCACTAACGCGTGAGGGGGGAGGTTGTTAATCCACTGTCATATATTCAAATCCAATGCAAACCAACAAGTAACATAGAGAGCCTAGCCGCGGCAAGCTTGGAGGCGCTTGGAGTGATGGTAGCTTTGAGGATCACCGACCTCCAAGGCAATTGTATGGCAGTCTGGTTCAGGATCCCTGACCACCATGTCGATTGCTTCGTCATTGCCAACATCCACCATCTTCTCATGGTCATCATCCTCCAAAACGATGGTGACCGCCGCATTTCCCAACACCATTGACACAATTCACTGCTGTCGTGGGCATAAAGAAGACGCCAACAAAGCGTCACTGAATATGGTGTCCACGCCACTAACGCAGTCAAAATTATTTATATTTTGCCATCAATTTAAATGAAAACCAAAAAAACATGATTCATATCCAAGTTAGAAAGTGTCAATGTTGTCAACATTGAACTTTGGTAACATGTGAAGTTAACGCATAACTTGAGTTACTCAACCACCAGATTTAATGCAAAATACATCATATGTCATTTTAAGAACGTATGTGGGATGATACGTCTCCAACGTATCTATAATTTTTGATTGCTCCATGCTATATTATCTACTGTTTTGGACAAATTTGGGCTTTATTATCCACTTTTATATTATTTTTGGGACTAACCTATTAACCGGAGGCCCAGCCCAGAATTGCTGTTTTTTGTCTATTTCAGTGTTTCGAAGAAAAGGAATATCAAACGGAGTCCAATTGACCTGAAACTCCACAGAACTTATTTTTGACCAGAAGAAGCCCACGGAGTACCGGGAGTGCACCAGGGGAGTCCCGGGCTGCCACGAGGGGTGGGGGCGCGCCCACCCCCTAGGGCGCGCCCCCTGCCTCGTGGACAGCCCGGAGGTCCACCGACGTACTTCTTTCACCCATATATACCCACGTACCCTAAAAACATCGAAGAACATAATAGATCGGGAGTTCCGCCGCCGCAAGCCTCTGTAGCCACCAAAAGTCAATCGGGACCCTGTTCCGGCACCCTGCCGGAGGGGGGAACCCTCAATGGTGGCCATCTTCATCATCCCGGCGCTCTCCATGACGAGGAGGGAGTAGTTCACCCTCGGGGCTGAGGGTATGTACCAGTAGCTATGTGTTTGATCTCTCTCTCTCTCTCTCGTGTTCTTGATTTGGCACGATCTTGATGTATCGCAAGCTTTGCTATTATAGTTGGATCTTATGTTTCTTCTCCCCCTCTTCTCTCTTGTAATGGATTGAGTTTTCCCTTTGAAGTTATCTTATCGGATTGAGTCTTTAATGATTTGAGAACACTTGATGTATGTCTTGCCGCGTGTATCTGTGGTGACAATGGGATATCACGTGATTCACTTGATGTATGTTTTGGTGATCAACTTGTGGGTTTCGCCCATGAACTTATGCATAGGGGTTGGCACACGTTTTGGTCGTGATTCTCCGGTAGAAACTTTGGGGCACTTTTTGAGGTTCTATGTGTTGGTTGAATAGATGAATCTGAGATTGTGTGACGCATATCGTATAATCATACCCACGGATACTTGAGGTGACATTAGGGTTTTAGGTTTTGATTTGTGTCTTAAGGTGTTATTCCAGTACGAACTCTAGGGCTGTTTGTGACACTTATAGGAATAGCCCAACGGATTGATTGGAAAGAATAACTTTGAGGTGGTTTTGTACCCTACCATAATCTCTTCGTTTGTTCTCCACTATTAGTGACTTTGGAGTGACTCTTTGTTGCATGTTGAGGGATAGTTATATGATCCAATTATGTTATTATTGTTGAGAGAACTTGCACTAGTGAAAGTATGAACCCTAGGCCTTATTTCTTAGCATTGCAATACCGTTTACGCTCACTTTTATCATTAGTTACCTTGCTGTTTTTGTATTTTCAGATTACAAAAACCTATATCTACCATCCATATTGCACTTGTATCACCATCTCTTCGCCGAACTAGTGCACCTATACAATTTACCATTGTATTGGGTGTGTTGGGGACACAAGAGACTCTTTGTTATTTGGTTGTAGGGTTGTTTGAGAGAGACCATCTTCATCCTACGCCTCCCACGGATTGATAAACCTTAGGTCATCCACTTGAGGGAAATTTGCTACTGTCCTACAAACCTCTGCACTTGGAGGCCCAACAACGTCTACAAGAAGAAGGTTGCGTAGTAGACATCAGGGAACTTGTGTGCAACACTCTAATAGTTTAACTATATCCTTTAAAAGTCAGATCAACACACCATAAAAAAATCGAAATGTTTAGACTTCATTAACACATTTTAAAAATTATGTCTCTTTCTCACAATATAGAAAAATATTACGACCGGCATTTGCCATGCTAGCCAACGTCACTCGCAAACGATACTAGTGGCGTGGCTTCCTGAGCCAACGCCACAAATTTGGCCCGGCCCAAAGTAGGGAGAGTGGCGCCCTTAAAATCCCCTCGTTCTTATCCACTCCCTCCACACAAATTCTATGCTTCTCACGCCGCCGCCCTCCCCCATTTCATCTCCCCCCTCTCTCTCCCGGCGTCGTCGATCACCCATGGTTCGTCGGCTTCTGACCGTCCTGGCCATGCTGTCACGGCATGAACTTGTGGCCAGTGTGGACAACGCCGGTGTGATGCAGAGCTCGGTCGGGATTGCAACATTGCTACAACTACGAGAACATTTTTGATGTTGCAGACAAGCCATTGATGCAAGTCGGAGGTTTAGAATGTCGCCCATGTTTCAGAAACATCATCAGTGTTTGCGGACCAGGGGACGCAGCAGGACGTATGATGGGAGTTGATCAGCAGTGGGGACGCAGTCGGATAAAGTAGCGCCATCCTTAATTTAGTGGCGGGCTTGGGCTTGTTATTTATTTTAGGGTAAGAATTTGCTGGCCCTGAAGGGAAGCCCAGCCGTGGTCGGTTTGGAGCCCGTCCAGAAGGTGGTAGAAGCCCAACCCAAAACGTGACCTACTGTGACAAACACGTATCATCACGGAAGTGTATTTTTTGTAGTGCTTCATGGTTCCTTAAATTCCAGGAGATCCGTAACTCCGATTGCGCTGAAATTTTTACACGATTTTTTTCCATAAATTATCTTTCTTGCGCCAGAAGAAGGGCTCCAACCGACGTTCGAGGAGGGCACAAGACACCAGGGCGCGCCTGGGCCCTGGTGGGTTGTGGGCACTGTGGGCCCCCGTTTGCGTTCATTCCACCTCCTAAAAATCACATATATTTCAAAATAATTCTCCGTAAATTTTTATCGCGTTTGGACTTCGTTTGATATGGATTTTCTGCGAAATAAAAACATGCAACAAATAGGAACTGGCATTGGGCACTGGATAAGTAAGTTTGTCCAAATAAATCATATAAAAAGTTGCCAAAAGTATGTAAAAGTTGAATAATATTGGCATGAAACAATCAACAATTATAGATACGACGGAGACGTATCACTAGCTAACTAACCAACCAAGATCACTAGCTAACTAGCTACATAGTACAGGGTCGACCAAGCACGGAGAAAGAGATGTCACTTCTCTTTATATGTAGTAGCTAGCTAACACAATATGAAACCCCTAAACCCTCCAAACCCTAAACCCCCTTAAAAAAGAACCCTTTTGGTCCCGGTTGGTGTTACCAACCGAGACTAAAGGTCCTCCTACGTGAGTGCTGCGCAGCAGCCACGTGGAGCCCCTTTTGTCCCGGTTCGTAGACCAACCGGGACTAAAATATTTGGGCTTTAGTCCCGTTCTTTTTGCCTCTGTTGCTGAACCGAGACTAATGGGCCTCTGGAACCGGGACTAATGGGCCGTTTTCTACTAGTGTATCCCTTAAAGGTCAGATCAGCACACCATAAAAAAATCAAAATGTTTATACTTGATTAACATATTTGAAAATTTATGTCTCCCACTCACACTATAGAAAAATATTACCACCTGTAATCCCCGTGCTGGCCAACATCACTCACAAACCGTACTAGTGGCGTGGCTTCCTGAGAGTGGCACCCTTAAAATCCCTTCATTCTTATCCACTCCCGCCACACAAATCCTCCGCTTCTCACGCCGCGACCCTCCCTCATTCCATCTTCCCCTTCCCTCACCCGACGTCGTCGATCACCCATGGTTTGTCGGCTTCTGACCGTCCTGGCCATGCTGCCGCGGCATGAACTTGTGACCAGTGCGGACAACGCCGGTGATGCAGAGCTCGGACGGGATTGTAACATTGCTACAACTACGGGAACATTTTCGATGTTGCATATAAGCCGTTGATGCAAGTCGGCGGTTGGAACGTCGCCCATGTTTCAGAAACATCATCAGTGTTTGCGGACCAGGGGACGCAGCGGGACGTATGGTGGGAGTTGATCAGAAGTGGGGACGCAGTCGGATAACGCGTAGCGCCATCCTTAATTTAGCGGTGGGCTTGGGCTTGTTCTTTTTTTAGGGTAAGAATTTGCTGGCCGCGAAGGGAAGCCCAGCCGTGGTTGGTTTGGAGCCCGTCCAGAAGGTGGTAGAAGCCCAGCCCAACAAAGACAGGAGGAGGAGGTTGCCGACGCTCGCACGCCATTGAATCCCCCCGCCGCCGCCGCCGCGGCCCCCCACCCCCACCCCCACCGGCGGATTTCCTCCATGACTCCGACTGAGGGATCCTCCATGGCCAATCGTACTGCAGTCGGTGACGACCAAGAGGAGAAGATACGGACCTCCCGCCCCATGTCCTGGTTCCCTCCGCACGCCCCCCACGACTGCGGCGATCCTCCCCCAAAGTCGGTCGTCCTCGACACCCTGGTCTACGCCGACGACCGCACCAACGCCTCCACCGCCGAGGGCTTCACCAGCAACGGCGACGCCATCCGCCTCACCTTCTGGCCCGCGCATCCGCCGCTCATCTCCTACTTCACCGTCCACCTACCCACCCTCCTCCAGGACGGATCCGCCACCTCGCTCACCCTTCTGCCACGCCTTGTCCGCACCGACGGCGACCTCGCCCTCTTCCGCGTCATGATCGGCTCTTCATACATCGACCAGGACCACAACAACTACATCATCTACCGTGCCGGCATCAACAAGCTTGAGGTGCTCCCCACCCACCCCACCCGCTTGTTCGCCGACTGGTCAGTTGCCCTCCTGCGCTGCCCCGACGACGACAGGTTCTTGGTCGCAAATCTCCGTTCAACTTACGACCTTGGGCAGTACGCCCTCGACCTGTTTGACTCCCGGTCAGGCACATGGATCACCAGGTCCATGCGTACAGAACCTCCACACGAGGACTGCTACTACGGCACTCCGACCAAGGTGATCGCCCTCGGTGGCGATCACGGTTCAGTCGGCTGGGTCGACCTATGGAATGGCATCCTCATCGGTGATCTGCTCCCCGGCGGCGACGCGATGACAACAACGTCCTCCGCCTCATCCGTTTGCCCGTGCTTTTGGCGCCCAACAAGATGACCCCGGGCTGTTTGTCCTGTGACCGGGACGTCTCTATCAGCAGAGACAGCTCCATCAAATACTCAGAGGTGTGGGCTCATCCTGTCCCTGGCTCACCGACCTACATCTCCGAGGACTAGGGTGCTGCCATACTGACATGGCTGGAGTCCAAGAAGAAGTGGCACATCGACCTCAAGCTCAAAGCCTCGGACATCATCGTGGACGAGACTCACTCCCAGTTGCTTCCTCAGCATGATGTCAAGGCCACAACGAAGAATGCAACCTTGAGCAGACTTCACACAGGGCATCCTGCTCTCAGCTTGCATGATGATGATGTTGTTTACATCATGGCCAAGGTTGACCACATGGACGACGACTCGTGGATGCTTGCTGTTGACATGAGGAACAAGACTCTAAAAGGAGTGGCTGCTCTCACCAGTAAAAGAAGCTTGGGTTTTAGATTCATGTACCTGCAAAGTGACCTCTCCAACCATCTGGTGGCCACAAGCGAAAACACCGAGGTCTTCAACCTTCCGCCCAAAAGCAAAAGGTCCTCACGCAAGTCCTACTACATATATTTCCGTCTATCTAGTATTTCTGAAATAGTATTGCACTTGGTCGACATTAGGGGACTAAAGCAGGCAGTAGTTCACTAACCCTGGATAGCGGGGGCAACCTGCCCTTGGATCGAGTAGATTAGTAGTAACTATTTGGTCACAGTAAGGTTTATGTCCTTCATTGCAAGGTATGTCTTTGTTTTGGCCCCTCAAGTATAGTTGCGTAAACCTGTGGTATTTGCAAATATGGCAGGGAAACGGGGGGTGATTCTAGGTCTCGTCAAAATAAAATGAAGCAGAAATTTGAAGGTGGAAACACAAATGGTAACCCAATAATTGTTTTAATCAGAGTGATGTCGTCCTTTGGACCTGCTATTTCCTTGCCAATATACATGTGACATCTTATCAACTAGTGTAAGCAGGTTACCACCTGAGGTTGTCTTTTTACGCTAAAAGATTTGCACCTTCTTTATCTCTTCACAGAAAGAAGAATCCTTCTAAAACTGCCAAGCAACAACCTGGGAAGACTCTTGCTAACAGCTGTCGTGTGGAACAAGAAGAACAGGAGCTGAGGATACTCGAGCCTCGAGTTATTACTATTCAGCCCCCCTCTGTACCTAAGGAGGACTCTGTTGGCATATTACCTCCAGGACAGGGGTCTGATGTGCCAGAAGGCATTGGTGCTGCTTCCGCAAATGTGAGTGCACCAAGATCATTTACCCTGGAGGTCAAGAATGACGGCGCTGGAGATGCCAACGAGCAAACTAAGGAGACAAGTGCAAGCAATGCCACTGGCCTAGCATCTCTAGGACCATTATCCCCGTCTGATGAAGGCGCGGTCTTGAATAATGACTTGATAGAGAAAACAGATGGCTATCTCTCTGATGAACATTCATTTGAACACAACCAAAGTAAGTTATGAAAGATGTCATTTACCTCTTTTTATCTGTACTTTCATTTGTGCCTATGTGAAGATCTGTTATGCTAGGACATGTTGGAGTTACTATTTCTGTATGACCCTGAGCTGTTTTTATTTTTTGATGCATGTTTATTGCCTATTATCAGCTCACCCACTGGCAAACAAGCATGCCTTACCTACCAAACACAAGGTTCAGTGTGATGTGGTACATCAAACCCTGATTTTTGTGCCTCTTTTCTGAATTCTTTTTACCTTGGGTCTCCCGGACTGTAGAGCTTATGCATACCTCTTTTTGTATTTCATGTTGCATGCTCCCTCCTTGTCTAACTGACCAGAATTCCCTGTCTTTCTAGTCACTTTCTCTTTTGTTAATTATATAGATCGTCTTTCTCAATTTTAATGATTTCATCCTTCTAGATGCAGATTCAAATGGTGATATGTCTACTACAGCGTATCAGTTGGAAGACTTGACCATACATGAGGAAAACAGACCAAAACCATCTGATGATAACCCAGCTGTAATAATCCCAGGCCACCTTCAGGTTTCCAATGCTGATTTTGCGCACTTGACATTCGGTAGTTTTGTGTCTGGGACACTCGATGCATCATGCTCCATGATGCCTGCCAATGCACCAGCAATGCCGCCTTTCCGTGAGTTGGATCCAGCATTCTCACTGCTGCTTACTAACCCTCCATTGGCTACAATGGTTCATGGTACACCACAATCGTCCATGAACAATGCAACTGTTTCTTCACAGCCACAAGAGGTATGAACACTTCACTGAATCATGGACTAGACGACAACTCTTTTGAGAGTAGCCATGTGTTACAAATTCTATATGTACGAATTCTGGTAAAAGGGTACAATATATTTGTTTGGTGAGGAACATGGGTTAGTTGTATACAGTTTTACTTGCTGCACTCTAAAATGTGTCTGGAAGTTGCAGCCTGCAACCAGGATAACTCTTGCTTACTGCTCTTAGTGCAGCTATGCTGCATGTTAATTGTTAACTATGCCCAGAGTGTTAGCAATCAATTTTTTGGTCATGTTTGGTCAAATCCTGTTGTAGTTACATCTGCCTCGTGCTTTATTTTGTTCAGTTCTGTGTCTTGTGGCTAGCAACACTTACATTTGTGTCTAATTCTGCGTGGGCATTTTTGCTCTAGAGAGCTAAATTATAGCTGTATTACTCATTAGGATTTTATTATGCTGTTATTTTTGTTACTGAAAAAGCTGCAATTCTGCTGTTCTCTTGTTACATTAGATGTCAGTTTTCTTAGTTATTTCTGCAGCACCATTCTAATATGGTTTGTTCTTGTAGAATGTTAATCAAGGTGGTTTATCCAACCCACAGTTGACCCACTCTCAGGGAAGCACCGGCATTGCCCCAGGTCCTCCTCTGCCTCACCATCTTGCTGCCCTTCATCCTTATGCTCAAGGAGGGCTTCCCCTTGGATATGAAAACATGATCGGATACCCATCTTTGCCGCAAAGCTATGTGTATCTCCCGCCTGCTGCCTATCAGCAAGCATACATGAACAGTGGTCTATTCCACCAAGGCGCAGCTGCAGCTCCCAACTCGGGCGTAAAATACCCAATGCCACAATACAAGAGCAATGTTCCTCTTGGGAGCCTTCCACAGCCAGCCTCGATGCTCTCCAACTACGTTGGAGGTTTCGGAACTGCAAATGGCATGCCTCAAAACTTTGCCCTGAACCAAAGCAATCCGTCGGCAACCACAGCTCCTGGGTTTGATGGAGCAATGCCCTCCCAATACAAGGATGGAAACCCCTACATGTCTCTACAGCAGGTAAGAGATTCATGCAAGAGTGGGGGAACTAGATTTATATTAGGAAAATTGCTAACCTCCATGTTTGTCTGTGCAGGGCGAGAACCCTGCAATGTGGATGCATGGAGCTGGTTCGCGAGGAATGCCGCCTCTTGCTGCCAACCCCTTGTATGGCTATCAAGGGCAGCAGGGCTACCAGGGGCAGCAGGGCCACCAGGGCGGCCTTAGGCAGGGGCAGATGCCGTCGCAGTACGGCACAACGCTCGGGCAGTCGCAGCCAGGCCTAGGACCCGAACACCGAAGCCCCAGCGACGGAAACTGAGTGCTGCCGCCGCCGCCGCCCAGGCTAACCAAATGTGGCTGAATGGCTACTGATTCAGCCCCCCCTTGTCAGTTGTCCTGAATAGAGATATAGAGTTGGTAGCTACTGTGAAATTTTGAAGAGAGGCCCGTGAGATGTGTTCCAGCATGTTCAACCTGTAGTTTCTCCTAGGGACCTCGGCTGCAGCTCAACTTGTTTATTTTCAGATTAGATAGAAAAGAACGGTTTATTGTCTGTCTGTCTGTTTGTTCTTCTTTCTTTTTTCTGTTGTTTATTATATATATTGTGTAACAAAGTAGCACCATTAACTTTTGAGGAGGCGGAACATCAGCTCCTGTTTTCTGCTCGAAGTTGGCAAAAAAGTTTACAAAGCGAATAGTAGTAGTGATGGCTGTAAATGGATAAAATGTTTGCGCAATGTTCCTATTCTGTCGGCTATGGTAACTGACTAGAGGGATACGAGCGCTTGCGCCGCGCCCGTTTTTCATACAACAACACATCAAAACACTGGCTTACTCGTCTCATACAACAACACTCCAAAACACAGGCTTACCTGAAATCTTTTTTAACCATCGCATAGACCACACCACCACGGATGCAACAGATACTGTTTACAGAGGCTAAGACACTAAGCACCGCCACTACATAAATCCTATTCTCACATATAAGCATGCCTAGCCTAGGGAACACGAAATCCTGACAAAGTGCCTAAGAAAACAGCCTGCTTCCATCACTTGTCGTCCACCTTGCAAACCACCTGCTCCCATCACTTATCGTCCACCCTAAAAATATAGTGAAAGGTGAATCATTACATAAGTAGTGTTTTCTAAAGCTTACTCTTTTCACAAGAATTTCACAAGAAAACAGTAAGAAAGATAGCAGATGCTGAAGCATACCTATGTCCAGCTGTGTCGCTCCCATCAACGAACAAGTTTTTAGATGCAATCGACTTTGCATTACTCCAACGTGACCTGCGCGTATACCATAACATCACCTGTATTACAGGATGCTCACTCAAAAAGAAAATCATATGCAATAGTAGCCAAACCTTTTATTCTTGGTCTCCTTCACCTTAGTCTTGTCCGGCACATCAGCAGTGCATACGTTATGGGACTGTGTTTGCTAAAAAACGAATAAAAGCCTCAGGAACGCAATCTATACAAAGTTCTCAAAGAAAGGCATACGATCATATGGTGACATGAAGAACACAACATATGAAAGATAGACAATATTTAGAAGAACTAAAGATCCAACAACACCGAACAACAAAAGCAAATAGGAATAAAGTAACCAGTATGGCTCCTGGAGGCGTATGAATGCCTTGAGGAAAGTCAGCAAGACCCCACATTTTGAGGTTGTGCCTCCTCAACAAGAACAAGAATACATTGTAAGCAAGAAATAGTTTAGAAAAAAAAACAGTAGCATATAGTTAACAAAAGAACATCATATGGTTACCAGCATGTCTTCTCGGCGCATGGACATGAGCTGAGCAACATTAGTAAGATTTGGATTCTGCATTTCAGTCCCCTGAAAAATAATAAAAAACGAATTATAACTAAAATAAACAGCTAGTAGATGAAATTAAAGGCCACAAGCACCATAAAGCAAAGGAAATTATGTTCAAACTCACCAACATGTCCCCTGGAAGTGAGGAAGTGCCTTGAGGAAACTCAGTATTACTGGTGCGCACGTTAGGAAGTGAGGAAGTGTCCTGAGGAAGCTCAGCATGACTGGTGTGCACGCTAGAAACTGTATTCTGCATTTTTCCGCCCCGTAGAAAAGATCAATATATGGACTATCAGAAAAATAAACAGATAGGGAGAAGAAATAAAGGACCAGCAGTATCATGAAGCAAAGGAAAGTTTGCTTAGCTCACCATCATGGCCACTGGAAGCGAGCAGGTACCCTGAGGAAGCTCTGCATGGCTGGTATGTACACCTCCTGCGCAAATCTTACGGATGAATGAATACAGCTGAATACTAATTAGAAAAAATTCAAGCTTGACAAAAAACACTAACCAGAAAATGGAACTTGCTGCATTGGAGCGCTACTGGAAGAACCCACACCCACAACAAAATCGTGGTACATAAAACCAGCCTCCGTGAAAAATTTGAGCACTGGAAAGCTCAGCCCATCCTTGTCTCTCCTACAAGAATACTTTGACACCGTGACCTCTACAATATATTTCCTTCCAACCAGAGTCATTATCTTTGCTGGCATGACGGAGCTATTTGCTAGAAAACTCTCCAGCACCTGATCAGCTGGCCTGCCCACAACATCCCTATCAACATCACCAAAGAAAACCATTTCCACTGTAGCGTTTCCATCAGCTGCGATTATAGGAAGCTTGTACCTACAGCAGCAAAGATATCAGTACAAAACCTCATTACAACCAAATCAAAACACGTAACAAATAATTAAAGAGACCTAGGGCTAGCAGTCCTGTTAACACAATTCAGATTAGTACAATGATATGCATCACCATCCTCCATAGCCTTCCAAGTGTGGTTGAGCGCAATACCCTGGACGGTGATCTTGCACCTAAAGACCTTGTTCTGCAAAAATACCAACAATAAGAACAAACATAGTATAAATTTAGCCGAGGAGTAAATCGAGCATTACCATGATAACATGTAGCACTTGCTAGATAAGCAACAATTGTCTGCTCAATCTCACTAGTGCCAAGGCGGCAAGCTCTTTCAGCAATTAGCTCAATATAATGATCCATACCAGTAATCCTATAACGAATAGCAAGATTTAATCTCATAAAGCCGAAGTAATCAGCTAATGTAAATCTACGGAACACAGAAACATATAAGATATTACCTATTGCGAAAAGAAGATACGTCAGGATTAGCAAGGTTCAGACAGATCTTAGAGCCACAATTCCCAGTAAGCGTAAGCATTGCTACAAAACAACAGGAAAACAAATCCCCATGCATACATAATGCTTAGCAGATAGTAAACCCTTTACTGATATAAAAATCTAAGGAAAACTCAACTCATAATAGCACTTACAGTTCTGCATCTTAAAAGTACAACCCATAGCAAGAACAATGATAGGTTCGTGATGGCCTCTCCTTATAAGCTCATCAGCATCTATTTGTAAAGCTTTCTCGCTCTACAAAGCCAAAATAGTAGTATTTCTACAAATAAGATCCACATATGAAAACACATCAACCAGACCAATGAATACATTCACAATAATATATTTTGGCATTTCGATAATAATTTGTTTGAGATGTGTCTTACTGAGAAGCACGATTAACAAACCAACAATCAGTGGATGCATTAACTCTGAGCCGGAAACTAACCTCCCCTCTCTTATACGTAAATTCCTCTTAGCAATCCGTCTGCCTTTAACGTCTATGTATGTAAGAGCTAATACTCCATTGATGAGGCCGACAACATCTGCATGCATTCACATAAGCAACACCATTAAAAACACAACACAAAGGAAACTACATAACAATCTAATCAAGTGGACAATATAAATGACAAACGCAATTAATATTCACCTGCAAGATAGGTCTTGTCAGTCACTGTAGCCGTTATATCCTTAATAGAGCGAAGTCTATATGCATACAGTGGAAAAGCATCCGAAACAGGATCTATCCTAGCAACATTGGTCCATACTGTAAACCTGAACTCAAATCTATGACATGTCGTGTGATAAGGTCTACACACAACATCTTCTACATGCTGCACATAATACACCTGACCCTCCTGCAAAAGAGGCTGAAATTTCACAATCTATCCCTTTGGAATAAGACCATGAATACCATCACCCTGCAAATTAGCCACATCATCTACTGCATCAGCACTGACGTAACAAAACCATTAACCAAACCAGAAGAATTAGCATACAGAAGAACACATACTAAACACACTTACCACTTCATCCACCACCACCATATGCAACCGAAGAAGTTCATATTGGCCGGATCACAGTGCTCCTAAAGGCGACCAATCCTAATACAAACACGCCAGTCCTGTGCAGTGTCATTGAAAAGGCGTCTAATCCAAACCCCCTCCCCCCAAAAATTCACATCCACAGCCCCCCCCCCCCCCCCCCAAAGCACACAACATTATTACACAAGCAATGGAATAATCAGCATACAAAGGAACTGAAAGGGGAAAAGAAGAAATCGATACCTTGAACGTGGCACAGGAAGCCAAAGAAGCAGAGCAAACCCCATGACCAGCTGCCGCCCTCCATGCCTCCACCCACCCAATAGATCAGAGAGGCCGACGCGAAGAAGATCCCGGCGATAGAAGCAGCTCACCCTCTAGAAAGAATAGCACACACAACAGCCAACAAGAACAGCGCCACCCTCCTCTGCGAATCAATGAAAAGGGCAAGATCCCCAGCCGCCACCGCCTATGGTATTGCGAGAGAGAACGCCAGACCAGAAGGAACCAGCGACACCTAGGGTAAAAAGGCCTCGCACGCCACAGTCAAAAGCCCATTTACAACCGACTATAGCTTCACTAGTAAAAAAGGGGCTTTTACCCCGGTTCATAAGGGCCTTTAGTCCCGGTTCAGGAACCGGGACTAAAGGGTCGTTACTAATGCCCTAGCCCTTTAGTCCCGGTTCTTACACGAACCGGGACTAAAGGCCGTCCACGTGGCCGGTGCGGGGAGCCCAGGAGGGCCTTTGGTCCCGGTTGGTGCCACCAACCGGGACCAATAGGCATCCACGCGTCAGCACCTGGCAGGAGCTGAGGTTTTTGTTTTTTTTAAAAGGGGGGGGGGGGGTTGGGGGTTTTGGGGGGTTAATTTAGGTTGTTATTAGGTAGCTATTAGAGAGAAGTGTCCTCTCTTATATCTCCGTGCTTGGTTTACCAACGCTACGTACTGCTATGCCTAAACATGGCTTAGATTGAAGTGAAGGCAACATGTGGTGCATGTCGAAAGTAATACTAATCCAGACTTGATCAAGTTTGGATTGTACTACTTTCGACACGCACCACATGCATGTTGCCTTCACTTCAATCCAATCCATGTTCATTTCACCCGCTGATATATAATAACTCTTCATGCACGCATCATGCATCATCATATATAATAACAAGTCCTACTAATCATCATCATACAACTTTTACTCGTTATTAATAACAAGTCATACGATCATCATCCTCACAGTCATCGAACCAACCCTACTTAATTGTTCTTAGCACATGATCATCAGTATTAGGTAGGACCGAAATACCCTCTTTAAGGTAAAATAGCATAAAACAATATAGACCCTGACTCTCCATTATGGAGAATGGAGATCATCCTGTCTCCAATTCTTGCGCCTCGCTTCCTTTTGCTTCCAAGAAGCTCCTTGCGACTGTCCATACATTTTTTCCATTCTTTGATTTGCATGTCTCCACTTCTTTTAGAAATCCGGTATGGACAGTTGAGATTCGTAGGATGACCTGGTTGTATATTCAAAACATCAAGCCTACCATTCTGATACATCAAATGAGGCACACAATCCTCTGGGATTATCTGTTGAAAAACATAGTAATAACTTCATAGTTAGCAATGATAATGCACTAGTTTTAGAACTACGCAAAATAGGCACGGATGTCGTAATAGTAAGAAATCTTACCAGGGTATCTCCATAGTAGTTACCTAGTTCAACACGTGCACTAGTGGCACGTATGGAGGACCATAATCATGAGGAGTTTGATTGCAGATATTGTAATTCTCAATATCAGTACAAAATCCGACCAGATGAGTTTTCTCCTTATAAGTTAACTCAGAGCCATCGGTGTAGTAGGTTCTGTCTACCATGTTCCGCACATTGTTTGAACAATCAAAATAAGCTGTCAATGAAAATAAGCTGTCAACTATTTTGAAATGAACAATATAAATTAGCTAATAACTATGTTTGAGAAACTCACATAGCGGTAGAATTGGAGGCGTATCAACAAGGACCCAAATGTCCATATTGTTGGTGACAAGCATACCCTCATCAAAACCATACATCTTGCAAAATGCTTCCCAATTTTTGCAACCAAAATGGGTTATGCTCTCAGAATTATACAGCTTTACTTCAAAATCTATATCATGATGGGTCCTTAGGTGAATTTTCTTTGTTTCCATACTTTCATGGTCTTCAAAACCCATCCTCTCCAAGACGTAGCGTCTTGCATGGCATGGGATAAGCTAGCCGAATTGTAAAAGATGAAAAGTACACGTTGAAATAGTTGAAGTCGTGCTTAATTACGAAAAAATAACACTTGTCGTCGTTGCGTACCGTTTCAACATCGAACGTCTCCTCCAGCTTAATACTGAAGCGCCGATCTTCGTCCAGGTGAGGCCTGTCGCACTGACCTCGGTCGTCGTGGCACCAGTCGCACTCCCCTAGGAGACTTTCGTCGTCCGAGTACGACATTTCCTATGTTCATTTATAATTCAAATATTAAACATCTACAATTAAATATATGTACTAAAAAACCTAAGTTAGATCATTATTATTCATCACGGGTTGACTATCGGTTTGTCGAGTCTTTTCTTGAAAACTCTCAGCTCACGTGGTGTATACATTCGACCGTTGGTGATGGTCGCTCCTCCCTTTGTCCCCGTGTGCATTACACCAAAATGTCTAGCTAGCACACGGGAACAAAGAAGAAGCGACCCCCACGACAACAGTCGGGATTCTTCGTCCTCTCATATATATATGGTGGAACTCTCCCTCACTGATTCCTCTCTGACATTTGCGACCGTCGGTGATGGTAGCTCCTCCTTTCGTTCTCGAGTGCATTACACCAAATTGTCTAGCACACGGGAACGAAGGAGAAGCTACCCCCACGACAACAGTCGGGATTTTCGTCCTCTCATATATGGTGGAGACTCGACAGACTTACAGTCAACCCGAAATATCGTTTAATTATCTTTCTAAAAGAGGATTTGGCTGGTCTCACCTCGATGTCGGAGGGGGCGGTGACGGGGACGACGGCGGGGATGATGGAGGGGCCGGGGGGGGGGGCTCCTAGATTTCTGCGAAAACAAAAACCCTATAAGCTATCAACTAATCATAGTGCTCTCCAATTTTAGCATTCAAAGTAGGATCGGAGTAGTTTTCCACTTTGAGCATTCAATAAGCAAAATCAAATCACAAAATAAAGTAGTATTCAAATTAGGATGCATTCAATTATAAGCAAAACTACATCATCTCCATGCGTCCGTACATCGCCGAATATTATCACTAATACACCTCGAATACTATCATACATATAGCATCGCTAGTACAACTAGAACAGTAGCACCCGACGGGTATCGGCGCGGGCGGTGGACACCCAAAGGGACGGAACCATCACAGGATCATAGCTCCAGTGAGATCCCTGAAGAACCTGCCAGGTATTGTCGAACCTGCCCTCCAACGCAACCATGTAGCGACGGACGTGCTGGTCCTCCTCGCTGACACGGTGACGTACCACCTCCGCGGTGTCCGGAAGCCTCGGCACCGTCACTGGCCCACGCGAGCGCCACCAAACAAGGATCGGGTCAATGACGGGCTGGTTCCTCACCAACCTACGCCCACCGGAAGGTAGCACCTCCCAAAACCAGCCCGGCGGAGCCCAGTCCCGGACATGGCCCCTCTGATCAAGCCGGCCTCCTCCGCCGAGTCGACGACGAGGATGCGGGATAGGCATCGTCGACGTCGATGCGGGAATAATTGCTTTAACTAAAAAAACAAACTAGTTCTATTAATTTCCTTACTATAAATAGAATAAAGTAGTACTTACTACAAATAAACTAGCTAGTTTAACTAGTTCTATTATTTTTCTAACTAATTCTATTAAACACTTTCTAAGTAGTACTTACTAAAAGTTATCGGGGAGGGGGGTACATATATCGACAACGACATACCCGATAAAAAATAAGAAGAGGAAGAAGACGAAAAAAAGAGGAGAAGAAGAAAGGAATAGAGGAGGAAATCGAAGAAAAAAAAGAAAAAAAGAGGAGAAGAAGAAGGAATAGAGGAGAAGAAGAAAAAATAGAATAATATATTATTCTATTTCTTCTTCTTCTCCTCTATTTCTTCTTCTTCTACTCTTTTCTTCTTCTTTTTCATCTTCTTATTTATTTCTCCTCTACTTCCTCTCCTCTTCTTCTTCTTCTTCTCCTTCTTCCTCTTCTTATTTTCCTTTTTTCTCTCCTTCTTTTTCTTCTAAATATGAACATACATAAATGACTTCTAAATATGAAAAATCTAAACTACACATCTAAATTAATACATCTAAATTACAACAACTAAATTAACTACACATCTAACTACACATCCAAATTAATACAACTAAATTACAAATCTAAATTAAACTACGTACAGTACTATAGCTAGGGGGCGCGGCGGCAGCAGCGGCGGCCATTACAGGGAGGAGGAGGGGGGGATCGGGGCGGCGCTCACAGGGTGGCGGAGGGCGGCGACGGTGACGTATACGGGGCGACGGCTCGGGGGCGCGCGGCGGAGGCCGACGGCGACGACGGCGGGGGGGCGGAGGACGACGGCGACGGGCGATGGCGTGGGCTCGGGGGCACGGGCGACGGCGACGACGACGGGGCAGCCTGGCGGCGTAGATCGAGCTCGCGGCGTCGTCGGGCGGGGGGACACTGGCGATGGAAATCAGAAAATTTCCAAAGTGCTACTTATATAGCAAAGGCTTTGGTCCCGGTTGGTGGCTCCAACAGGAACCAATACCCACCCTTTGGTCCCGGTTGGTGCCACCAACCGGGACTAAAGGCCTCTTTTCACCAGCGCAAAGGGCGGGAAGCAGAGGGCTTTGGTCCCGGTTGGTGGCACCAACCGGGACCAAAGGGGAGCATTGGTTCCGGTTGGAGCCACCAACCGGGACTAATGTGCTGGCGCGGTGCGGTGGGAAGTTTAGTCCCACCTCGCTAGCTGAGAGAGCTCAGCACCTGTTTATAAGCTGCGCTGCAGCTCAGGTGCTGAGCTCCTCTCTAATATGCAGGCATTATACATGCCTACCTTTGTCATTGCCATGTTGGGCCTATTGGGCCTGCGGGCCTGCATCCTGGCCCATGTGTAGATGGGTTTCTAGTCGTATGCAGGCTGTGTGGCCCATTAGGCGGCATTTTTTTTTATTTTTTCCAGTATTTTTTTTGTTTTTTGAATTATTTATTTTCTTTTGATTTTTGCTTTATTTTTTATTCTTTTTGCTTTTAGCTCAGAATAATTATAAACTTTCTGTTAATCCATTAGTTTCCAAATTTGAATAGTTTAAATTTCATCCGGAAACTCGTGTGTTACAAAGGGATTTCATTTTTTAAACCTAATTTGAACTCCCGACTTTTTGTGTGTTCAAAATGCACCATTCAAAGCCACATCATCATTTTTCAATCCTTTCTGACTTCATTTGTTATTTTTCATGCATTTACTAATTATTTTGAACTATAAGACCCTAAAATTGAAAAGCATTTCAAATGAACTCTGAAAAGGTTGAAAGTTGGCATGATATCATCATTTCATCCACATAGCATGTGCAAGAAAGTTGAGAGGGTTACGGCAAAAACTGGATGCACTTCGTGTACAAAACGGACAATCTCTTTCAAAGTATAAGGATTTCATCCGGAAACTCGTCTGTTACAAAGGGATTTCATTTTTTAAACCTTATTTGAACTCGTGACTTTTTGTGTGTTCAAAATGCACCATTCAAAGCCACATCATCATTTTTCAATCCTTTCTGACTTCATTTGTTATTTTTCATGCATTTACTAATTATTTTGAGCTATAAGACCCTAAAATTGAAAAGCATTTCAAATGAACTCTGAAAAGGTTGAAAGTTGGCATGATATCATCATTTCATCCACATAGCATGTGCAAGACAGTTGAGAGTGTTACGGCAAAAACTGGATGCACTTCGTGTACAAAACGGACAATCTCTTTCAAAGTATCAGGATTTCATCCGGAAACTCGTGTGTTACAAAGGGATTTCATTTTTTAAACCTTATTTGAACTCCTGACTTTTTGTGTGTTCAAAATGCACCATTCAAAGCCACATCATCATTTTTCAATCCTTTCTGACTTCATTTGTTATTTTTCATGCATTTACTAATTATTTTGAGCTATAAGACCCTAAAATTGAAAAGCATTTCAAATGAACTCTGAAAAGGTTGAAAGTTGGCATGATATCATCATTTCATCCACATAGCATGTGCAAGAAAGTTGAGAGGGTTACGGCAAAAACTGGATGCACTTCGTGTACAAAACGGACAATCCCTTTCAAAGTATCAGGATTTCATCCGGAAACTCGTCTGTTACAAAGGGATTTCATTTTTTAAACTTATTTGAACTCCTGACTTTTTGTGTGTTCAAAATGCACCATTCAAAGCCACATCATCATTTTTCAATCCTTTCTGACTTCATTTGTTATTTCTCATGCATTTACTAATTATTTTGAGCTATAAGACCCTAAAATTGAAAAGCATTTCAAATGAACTCTGAAAAGGTTGAAAGTTGGCATGATATCATCATTTCATCCACATAGCATGTGCAAGAAAGTTGAGAGGGTTACGGCAAAAACTGGATGCACTTCGTGTACAAAACGGACAATCTCTTTCAAAGTATCAGGATTTCATCCGGAAACTCGTGTGTTACAAAGGGATTTCATTTTTTAAACCTTATTTGAACTCCTGACTTTTTATGTGTTCAAAATGCACCATTCAAAGCCACATCATCATTTTTCAATCCTTTCTGACTTCATTTGTTATTTTTCATGCATTTACTAATTATTTTGAGCTATAAGACCCTAAAATTGAAAAGCATTTCAAATGAACTCTGAAAAGGTTGAAAGTTGGCATGATATCATCATTTCATCCACATAGCATGTGCAAGAAAGTTGAGAGGGTTACGGCAAAAACTGGATGCACTTCGTGTACAAAACGGACAATCTCTTTCAAAGTATCAGGATTTCATCCGGAAACTCGTCTGTTACAAAGGGATTTCATTTTTTTAAACTTATTTGAACTCCTGACTTTTTGTGTGTTCAAAATGCACCATTCAAAGCCACATCATCATTTTTCAATCCTTTCTGACTTCATTTGTTATTTCTCATGCATTTACTAATTATTTTGAGCAATAAGACCCTAAAATTGAAAAGCATTTCAAATGAACTCTGAAAAGGTTGAAAGTTGGCATGATATCATCATTTCATCCACATAGCATGTGCAAGAAAGTTGAGAGGGTTACGGCAAAAACTGGATGCACTTCGTGTACAAAACGGACAATCTCTTTCAAAGTATCAGGATTTCATCCGGAAACTCGTCTGTTACAAAGGGATTTCATTTTTTAAAACTTATTTGAATTCTTGACTTTTTGTGTGTTCAAAATGCACCATTCAAAGCCACATCATCATTTGTCAATCCTTTGTGACTTCATTTGTTATTTTTAATGCATTTACTAATTATTTTGAGCTATAAGACCCTAAAATTGAAAAGCATTTCAAATGAACTCTGAAAAGGTTTTCTTTCTACTTACAACAAAAAACTATTTATTTTATTTCTAATTACTTATGTCTTTTACTTTAATTATTTTATTTTTATTTATTTTACTGCTGCTATTTTTATTTATTTTACTTGCTGCTATTTTTGCTTAATTAATTAAGGTTTATTTATTGTAGTTACTATAGTTTATTTTATTTTATTTTATTAAGGTTTATTTATTTTATTAAGGTTTATTTATTTTATAAATATAAAAAATGAACATAGATGCACTTATAGAGAAAATTCAACCTAAATTCATACTAAATTTCTATGAAATTTACTATGAATTTAAGTCAAATTTCCTGTATAAGGGCATCTATTTTCACTTTAATAGAAGCTCAACAAGGCATAGAGGGACGGGCTTATAAACTGGTGTGAGCGCCCTTCGGTTGGCGAGGTGGGACTAAACACTGGCCGCAACTAGGACCAGCCCTTTAGTCCTGGTTTGTGGTATGAACCGGGACTAAAGGGTGGTGGGCGAGGAGCGTGGCCCATTGGTCCCGGTTTGTACCACCAACCGGGACCAAAGGGTCCATACGAACCG
The DNA here is from genome assembly GCF_018294505.1 of Triticum aestivum. Lineage (NCBI taxonomy): Eukaryota > Viridiplantae > Streptophyta > Magnoliopsida > Poales > Poaceae > Triticum > Triticum aestivum. The sequence goes on along the minus strand of NC_057808.1, from coordinate 516,557,735 downwards.
GGACCAATGCCCACGAGGCCCCGGCCGGCCCCCTGGGCTCACGAACCGGGACCAATGCTCACATTAGTCCCGGTTCGTGACTGAACCAGGGCTAATATGAAAACTGCCCTGTGACCTAAGCCCTGTTTTCTACTAGTGCCTAAACAAGGCCCACATACCGTCTAAAACACCCCCGATCAACCAGAGGCTCCGATTTCGTGGGAGCTTAGTAACTCTATCGATTAGGCGTCAAGGGAGCATTTGCTGCATGGTTCTAAGGTTGATGAAAATGAGATATTTAAGTATAAATGCATGAATAATTTAAACAGTACTCTGTCTCTTCCTTCACCGACCAAATGTAATTTGCTTTGTTGCCTCCCGTGTTTTGCAGTTTATCACTACCTAGTACTCCCTCCGTTCGGAATTACTTGTCACAAAAATGGATATATCTACAACTAAAATACATCTAGATACATTCATTTGTTGGACGAGTAATTCTGAACGGAGGGGAGGGAGTACTTGTGACAATGTAAAGTGGGCGATTTGCATGTTACATATTTATCCTGTCATTTGATTTATCTTCTACTCTATGATGTCTGATCTCTTTGCTTCTAGCTGTCGAGATGTCTTCTTATGCCTCTTGTGTAAAACTGCGTGGTCACAATATTTAGGTTGATCCTACACGTGAACGTATTCATGTTGAGTGACATAGTCCGGAACAGAAGGCATCTTCTTATACTCCCTCCATTCTTAAGTATTTGTCTTTAGAGATTTTAACAAGTGACTACATACAAAGTAAAATGAGTGAATCTACACTCTAAAACATGTCTACATACATCTGTATATTGTAGACCATTTGAAATATCTCGAAAGACAAATATTTGAGAATGGAGAGTAGTAAATTGAAAAATTCAAACTTTTTGATCTGAAGAATGCATCTGTTTTATCTGAAGAATTTAGAGATTTCCGAACTAGGATGACTTGTAGAAACCTATTTGTTTTCCGAAGAGTGGTCATGTTCTCCATGACAGGGATAATCTATTTGTTTGAAATAGAAATCGAGAGAGATGTAGTTAATATATACCCTCTGTTCCTAAATTTCTGTCTTTTTTTCAAATTGTATTTTTTTATAATTTGCAAACAGTTCGAAAAATCACCAACATTTTTTGAATCCGCAAATTTCTTATGATTTCTCAAATATTTTCTGAATTCACAAACATTTTCTGATTTCTTAAAAAAATTCTAAAAACTTGCAATTTTTAAATTTAAAAAATTCCGAATTAATTTAAAGAAGGAAAAAATAAAAACAGAATGAGAAAAGAAAAGATAAAAATTAAAAAAAGGGATGTCAAGGCCAGCCCATGAACGCATAAGCGCGTGAGAAAAGGAAGGAAAAAAATCGTGAAAAGGGGGTATTGAACCATGGTCTCTAGGCTAACACAGCAAAGCGCCAACCACTGGAGCACTTGTGTGTCTTTGGTTTGTCAGGGAATTGCCTCTATAAAATAGTGACTATTGAAAATATAATCGAATCGTTTTCTTTACTTATGGATGGCATAGTGGGTAATTTATATCAACTTCGAGGGTATTTGATAGAGGCAAGGTGTCCCGATCTTTCGATTAGATGATAACTATCGATTTGGTGGAGATGACTTTGACGATCCGACTACAAACGTGCACGACGTTGCGCCTTAGCAATCGCTAAACCAACTCCGAGAGGTTATTGACCACGCCGGAGCATGATCAACCTGACCACGAAGGTCTATTCCTGCAAGCAATCAAAGAAAAAGCAAGAATATGATAAAGCAATCTGAATATTGCGAATATATATGAAGTATTGATAAAGGTGGGGATCTGAAAGCGGTCTTGGTCTGGTCGTTGGACAGAAACGAAGTACACGAAGTTGCAATGGCTAACTTTTTAACTAAACAAATTCCAAGGAAAAAGCTACTAGATGGATCTACTTATATAGGAGTAAGGGGTGCCGGCCAAGGAGGTGGGAGGACGTCCCAAGGCATCCTAAAACCAACCCTAGGTCGTACAAGGCTCATGGGCCCAAGTGGAGGTGATGCAACACCTTTGGACTTGTAGTTTGCCTCGGATTCTGCTGCAACATCATATTGTTTCGTCCATAACTCAACGCTCCGGACGAATTTGAAGGTGATTCCAATTGTGTTGGAAAGTGCATGAAATCTACTTTCCAACAAAAGAAGAATCACCCAATTTGAAGTCCGTATGAAAGAATTATTGACGTTTTGAGTCAGGTATGTCTGTGCAGTCCGAATCTGAATCCAGAACGTGAGAGACTTGGACTCTATCTTCTCTTGGTTCAAAAGTGACATGAGAAGACTTTTTGAACATCACATAAACTTCTCTTTTTCCTTTATCTTCATATGTGGATTGCACAAATTTCCCATACACCTGCAATTAGACATGGCACAAAAGTCTGTGAAGTATTTTTGTCCTGGATGACATAAATAAACTATTGCATAGTTTGCATTAGAAATCACCTCACAAATATGCATGTATGCAATATTTTTGGTCGTATCCAAGGTAGTCATGTCCTCATCATCCTCCCCTTCTTGAAAAAAAGCCGTCCTCGGCGTTGCTTAATCTGAAATGTAGGTAACAAAAGAGACAAGGTGTACATGTTGTATATGTATACGTCATCCATTTTTACTTCACTTAATTTTTGCACATATGACACATGTATACATGAGTATCTTTCATAGTTCATAAAATGTAAAGCCAAAATATTATCACAAGTATTAGAAGGCATGAAAACATTGCAACTCAATTTGCACATATAAGTGAAGCTCTTATTCATATCAAAGGATTGACAATGTTCATCATTAAACCATCCCAACATTGGTGAATAAACCTTACTTGCATCAAATTAAATGCTATAACATGCTTAAATAAGCAAACATGCAGTAAGTCATTGGACACAGAATCGTCACCAAGATTAGAGGTCATATCAAAATGATTAAAAATTGGTTCTTTTGCATCAACAGTTAATTCAATGGGTGCACTCAAAATTGTTGGTATTTCAGTTGTTTGATCACATGACGCATTCATGATTGTAACAAGATTCTCTAAAATAGGTGGTGTGCTCAAATCAATAGGTAACTCAACACTATGCATTCAAGTTAACTAGGTATGCATCATTCTCATGTGAAGTTATAACATCAATACCTTTACTGTTACCTTGTCGCAAAGACGTAGATGATGTAGGTACGGACGTTGACAATGTACCATACTCTTGAGATGATGTCGCGCTCACAATACGAGGTGGGGCTGCTCTAGTAGGTGCAACGGTGGAGGAACCAACCAGCGGTGGTGAGCATGAACTGGAATAGTAGTTGTTGTAGTCACCCAATGCATCCTCCTGTATCTGTTTCTCAAAGGTACAAGCGCGAACATACATGCCAGTAATGCAAAGAGGAATATACTGAAATCTTGCACGGATATCATGGTTGAAACCACCAACAAATCTATTCATTGTATCATCCTCAGATTCTTCTATGTCACAATGATGCATATAAGATTTGAACTCTTGGTAGTAAGCATGAACAGTGTTACTGCCTTGTTTTATTTGTTCCAATTTGCGAAGCAATTCATGACGATAGTAAGGAGGAAAAAAATTGTTGTCTCATTACAACTTTCAAAACTTTCCAAGTTGTGGGTTGGTTATCAATGTTTTTCTTACAATGTACACTCCACCAAACAGAAGCAAAACCAGTAAATGCTCTAGTGGTAGCTCGTACTCTCTCAAGTTCAGAAAAATTATGGTGACTAAAAACTTGTTCTACCTCAAGCTCCCAAGCTAGATAAATAGCAGGACTAAATCTACCCTCAAATGATGGTAAAGAGATAACATGACCATATGCTTGTGTGTGTTGTCCCACCTCTCGTGATGGTGAAGATGTATCCGTCGTCCAAGAATTTCTATCTTCGGACCCTATCATGATTAGTAGAAACAAGAAACAAAATTCAAGAATAATGTTCTATGAACTACTAGGGTGTGGTAGTAAAGCGCTCACAGTAAAGAAAATATCAATATCTTACAAGTTATTACGAAGCAGCAGGTGGTGGCAGGCAACCAGCGGTGTCAAATAACTCCGAAGATTGAGTAAAGCGATTGCCAGGGGAACATATGTATACACGGTGTAGAAATATGTGGATCTTGTAAGGCTTAAATATATGATAGCAAAAGATTAGCAATAATCAATTCAGAGATGCAATGTTGAATAAACACTCAACGACGTTACTGTGCTGGTCCTAGGCTAGATCGGACTAGAGACGCGAGCCTACAACACTAATGAGGTCACACCGTAGCACAACTAGCATCAATAAAGGACATGAAGTAGCTCTGAACAGCAAGATATAAGTGAAGATCACAATAGCAGTAAAGATAATGATGTGAAACAACAGCCAAGCAGGATATATCAACAACTTTCTCTCCAACTTTCTCTGAAAAAGTTTGTGCCAATTTTCTAATAATTTTTCTCAAGAATGGCACCGACTCAAGCTTTCAAGCGCACAAAGAATCACTCAATTTCGAGTTGATATGAGGAGTAAAAAAATTCTAAAACTGGCCTGAAAAACTGGAATAAGTTGTGTTCGTGAACTTCGGAGGGCAAAAAGACCTATTTAGAAGCAGATTTTGAGGTGCCAAATATTGAACTATCTTCTACAGCTATTTAGATGCGGCTCGTCGTTAGCTTTCATTTGAGTACTCGTGGAGTCAAAACAGACTTCATATGAGGAAGTTATGCCTGTTTTACTGAACAGTGCACAAAACAGATTCCAATCCGAATTCAACTACGAGATTGAGTATAGATAGATCCGAATTTTGTTTTTTTCTCTTTTTTTATTCCTCACACTTTTTACTTTTTCTTTCTCTCTCTTTTTTTCTCTCTCTTTTTTTACTTTTTTTCTCTGTTTTTTTTCTCTCCGTCTTTCCAAAACAAACTAGATAAGATGCAGATTGGATCAAGCGAGGATGTGAACGACCTCCACTATGATTGTGACAATGAACGATGGTAGCATGTGGTGGAAATTGATGGATGGGGTGGTGGACATCGGAAGGGATAACGATGCAGCGACGACGTGACTAATGTGAACAGAACTCGAAACTCTAAACGAACTAGACACTAAGACCAGCAACTCGACACGACGATGCAACCGATAATTCAATAATTCAAACAATGAAAAGAAAATTGCAAAGGCACAGATTGGCTAGGACAAAAGATGAATATATCTAACTTTTTTTGTGTGGCTTTTTCTTTGGACAATAGGTAAGAAAATAGATCTAATCTAGGGATAACTGAAAATTCTCACCGAGCAACCTGAAAACTGATACCACTTGATAGAGGCAAGGTGTCCCGATCTTTTGATGAGATGATAACTATCAATTTGGTGGAGATGACTTTGACGACCCGACTACAAACGTGCACGACGTTGCACCTTAGCAATCGCTAAACCAACTCTGAGAGGTTATTGACCACGCCGGAGCATGATCAACCTGACCATGAAGGTCTATTCCTGCAAGCAATCGAAGAACAAGCAAGAATATGATAAAGCAATCTGAATATTGCGAATATATATGAAGTATTGATAAAGGTGGGGATCCAGAAGCGGTCTTTGTTTGGTCGTTGGACACAAACGAAGTACACGAAGTTGCAATGGCTAACTTTTAACTAAACAAATCCTAAGGAAAAAGCTACTAGATGGGTCTACTTATATAGGAGCATGGGGTGGCGGCCAAGGAGGTGGGAGGACGTCCCAAGGCATCCTAAAACCAACCCTAGGTCGTACAAGGCTCATGGGCCCAAGTGGAGGTGATGCAACACCTTTGGACTTGTAGTTTGACTCGGATTCTGCTGTAACATCAAATTGTTTCGTCCATAACTCAATGCTCCGGACGAATTTGAAGGTGATTCCAATTGTGTTGGAAGGTGCATGGAATATACTTTCCAACAAAAAAAATCACCTAATTCGGAGTCCGTATGAAAGAGTTATTGACGTTTTGAGTTAGGTATGTCTGTGTAGTCCGAATCTGAATCCGGAACATGAGAGATTGGACTCTATCTTCTCTTGGCTCAAAAGAGACGTGAGAGGACTTTTTGAACAACACATAAACTTCTCTTTTTCCCTTATCTTCATATGTGGATTGCACAAATGTCCCATACACCTGCAATTAGACATGGCACAAAAGTCTGTGAAGTATTTTTGTCCTGGATGACATAAATAAATTATTGCATAGTTTGCATTAGAAATCACCTCACAAATATACATGTATGCAATATTTTTGGTCGTATCCAAGGTACATAGTCATGTCCTCATCAGTATTTTTTTACGGACAAAAAGAAGCATTGTTTGCTTTATTATTAGGGAGAGATATACCCCTGTTCCTAAATTTCTGTCTTTTAGAGATTTCAACACGGAGTACGTACGAAGCAAAATAAAATAGTGACTTAATAGGGACATGAGGGCTTTCAACCAGGCTTTGTTGGCCAAACAAGCCTGGCGATTGCTGGACACGCCAGGAAGTCTATGTGCACAGTTACTGAAGGATAAATATTATCCTTCAAGTCATATTCTGGACACTGTTCTTTTAGGCAATGGCTCCGCGGTGTGGAAAGGTATATTGCATGGTCTCGGGCTATTGAAGAAGGGCGTTATTTGGCGGGTGGGGAACGGATCCACAATCTGTACGTGGCGGGATCCCTGGATACCTCGCCCCTTTTCATTTCGGCCAATCACTCCTAAAGGCACTTGTCGTCTTAACCGCGTGTCTGATCTCATCGATGCCAATGGTGCATGGAGAGTTGACCGCCTGAGCCAATTCTTTTGACCGATGGATGTTGACCATATTCTGAAAATCAGAACATCCCCTCATCAGCGTACTGATTTTCTCTCGTGGTTCCCGGAGAAGAGTGGTGTTTTCATAGTGAAAAGTGCATATAAGCTAGCCATGCATGCTCATAATATTAACTTCGCAGTTGGTGCTTCAAGTACTAACTCAGATGGCGCTTGGACCCTTTGGAACTGTGTGTGGAACTCTGGCGTACCTCAGAAAATGAAGATCACATAATCGAAGGCTGTGACAGGAACCTTACCCACGCAGCAATGCAAAAGATACATGCATTTATCTACTCGCTCGACTTACCCTTTATGCGGTGTGGAAGAAGAAGGTACATTCCATGCGTTGACTTCCTATACGCATGCACGAAGTCTCTGGGTGCATATGCGGAAGAGATGGCCGATTCCAGGTGATGACCTACTGATTGACAATGGAAAGGAATGGTTTATGCACTTGCTATATGGGTGTTCCGAAGATGTTCGAGACATGTTAATAATGATGATATGGCAGATTTGGCAATTACGCAACGACATAACACATGTAAGGATCCACCCCTATCCTTACTACAACGAAAGTTTTGGATAGCTACTTCAAGTCCATCAAGCTAGCTGGGAAGTTTTCATCAGAGGAAATCTTGAAAGGGAAAATGACCTCCACGCCAACCGCTGTTCCTATACAGAGGGAGGCGAGCCCTCCTATTCCCTGGCCGGCCCGAAGCCAGGCAATGTCGCCCTGCCCGTTGATGGCTCTTTCTTGGGTGCTGACGGATCGGTGCTCTAGGACAGCGATGGTTTGATTGTCTTTGCGGCATATCGTTGTATTTTTCACTGCAATGACCCATTGAAAGCGGAACTACATGCGATCATGCAAGGAATGGCTTTGGCTATCCAACACTCCAACCGTCCAGTGGTCTTGCAGTCGGATTCTTCTGAAGCTCTGTCCAGTTTGTCCAATGATGCTCTGGTTCACTCGGCGTATGGCCAGTTAGTCTTAGAAATTAAGGAGTTGATGAGTGGGAGGGAGTTTTTACCTCAGAAATTTAGTCGTAGTCAAAATAGAGTTGCCGATGGTTGGCCACCTATAGCCGGTCCGAACGTGCTACAACCGTTTGGCGGGGCTCGATTCCACCTTGTATCGAGGACATGTGGCCTCTTGACTCTAACTCTATGAACTTGCAATAAAACTCCCTTCACCCCGCAAAAAAAAGAAATGGGGGGGGGGGAGTATATATTCTTCACCCCGGTTGAATGATCGAGCGAGAGAATTGGGTTGTCACGAATCGCACCCCACCCCATCGATGGATGCTGTGCCGTAAGATTTGTCATTCCCGAAGTAAATTTACTGGTCCTGGCACCTGAATAAGTTATTCATACGGTTTGTTGGTACAGTACTACAGTAACCATCGGTGGGTACAAGCCGCCAAATTACGTTGTAAAATCACCTAGGTATCGAGGTAATTTTATTTGCTAACCGTTTAGGAAATAATCTCTTCTCGACGGCGAAGAGCACGAGGTGAAAGGTGGCGTGGGTGACGGGGGCCTTTGCTTGGCGGCAAGTCATCGGCGGTGCTGGCCGTTAGTCGGGCGGTGAGTGGTTTCGGAGGTGAACGACCAGAGACTCCGGCGCTGAGCGCGCAGCAGCTGTGGCCTGTGGGGTTCTGCGGCCTGCATGGCGGCCTCGGTGTGGGGTTCTTCACACCTAGAGTTGCAGATCAGAAGTGTTGATCCGGTTCTAAGACAGTCCATAGAAATTATTATTTGTCAAATGATTGAATAAAGCGCCTGCTGGGATAAGTTAGCAATCCGACCATGATGAAAATCTACTTTTCATCCCCCAACTCTTTAGGAAGTCTATATTTTATCCCTCAACTCATAAACCAGTCAACTTGCACCCCCAATTCTTAAAACCAGACAAGTTTAGTCCCCTGTCTTGGCTGAACCGGTATCGCCGCTGACTCAGAGCCTTGTTGACCGGTCTTCATCCACGTGGCGGTATTTCTCTCCCCTTTCTTCTTCCTTCTCACATTAGCTGACTGAGGCATTTCATCAAACAAGTGGAATGCACTGCCGCATGTCGTCCATGGCTGAGTAGCGAGCAGTGGCATCTTCTGCTATATGGTGTCTTTTGCCCTGGAAAAAATCAGAGAGATGTTTTCGGGACGAAGCACCGCCGTCTCGAGGCGGAACCTAGGCAGGACCAATCTAGGGCTCCGACGGAGCTGTTCTGCCGGGGAAATATCCCTCCGGGAGGGGGAAATCACCGCCATCATCATCACCATCGATCATCTCGTCGAGAGGGGGTTAATCTCCATCAACATCTTCACCAGCACCATCTCCTCTCAAACCCTAGTTCACCTCTTGTATCCGATATTTGTCTCAAAACCTCAGATTTTGGTACCTGTGGGTTGCTAGTAGTGTTGATTACTCCTTGTAGTTGATGCTAGTTGGTTTATTCGGTGGAAGATCATATGTTCAGATCCTTAATGCTTATTAATACTCCTCTGATTATGAACATGAATATATGCTCCTCTGTATTGTAATACTCAACTCTATACCTTGTAACTATGGGGCCACACCTCCCCTAATCCTGGTGTTGCATTAATTTAAAAGTCAGTAGGAGCCTCTCCTACTGTCAGTGAGCTTTCAAAAAAAGTAGTTACGTTTGTTCCTGAGGACATGGGAGAAGTCTTGTTATAAGTAGTCATGTGAATTTGATATTCGTTCGATATTTTGATGAGATGTATGTTGTCTCTCCTCTAGTGGTGTTATGTGTGTTGGGGATCGTTGCAGAATTTTAAAATTTTCTACGCATCACCAAGATCCATCTATGGAGTTTACTAGCAACGAGAAGGAAGGAGTGCATCTACATACCCTTGTAGATCGCGAGCGGAAGCGTTCAAGTGAACGGGGTTGATGGAGTCGTACTCGTCGTGATCCAAATCACTGATGACCGAGCGCCGAACGGACGGTAGCTCCGCGTTCAACACACGTATGGAGCAGCGACGTCTCCTCCTTCTTGATCCAGCAAGGGGGAAGGAGAAGTTGATGGAGATCCAGCAGCACGACGGCGTGTTGGTGGAAGTAGCGGGGATCCCGGCAGGGCTTCGCCAAGCGCAAGTGGGAAGGAGAGGTGTCACGGGAGGGAGAGGGAGGCGCCAGGGGCTGTGGTGCGGCTGCCCTCCCTCCCCCCACTATTTATAGGGGCCCGGGGGGGGGGGGGGCGCCTGCCCCCTGGAGATCCCATCTGGGGGGGGGGGAGGCGGCGGCCAAGGGGGTGGCTTGCCCCCCAAGCCAAGTGGGGCGCCCCCCACCCCCAGGGTTTCCATCCCTAGGTGCAGGGGAGGCCCAAGGGGGGCGCACCAGCCCACCAGTGGCTGGTTCCCCTCCCCACTTCAGCCCATGGGGCCCTCCGGGACAGGTGGCCCCACCCGGTGGACCCCCGGGACCCTTACGGTGGTCCCGGTACAATACCGATAACCCCCGAAACTTTCCCGGTGGCCGAAACTGGACTTCCTATATGTAATTCTTCACCTCCGGACCATTCCGGAACTCCTCGTGACGTCCCAGATCTCATCCGGGACTCCGAACAACTTTCGGGTTTCCGCATACTAATATCTCTACAACCCTAGCGTCACCGAACCTTAAGTGTGTAGACCCTATGGGTTCGGGAGACATGCAGACATGACCGAGACGACTCTCCGGTCAATAACCAACAACGGGATCTGGATACCCATGTTGGCTCCCACATGTTCCACGATGATCTCATCGGATGAACCACGATGTCGAGGATTCAATCAATCCCGTATACAATTCCCTTTGTCAATCGGTACGTTACTTGCCCGAGATTCGATCGTCGGTATCCCAATACCTTGTTCAATCTCGTTACCGGCAAGTCACTTTACTCGTACCGTAATGCATGATCCCGTGACCAACCACTTGGTCACTTTGAGCTCATTATGATGATGCATTACCGAGTGGGCCCAGAGATACCTCTCCGTCATACGGAGTGACAAATCCCAGTCTCAATTCGTGCCAACCCAACAGACACTTTCGGAGATACCCGTAGTGCATCTTTATAGCCACCCAGTTACGTTGTGATGTTTGGCACACCCAAAGCACTCCTACGGTATTCGGGAGTTGCACAATCTCATGGTCTAAGGAAATGATACTTGACAATTGGAAAAGCTCTAGCAAACGAACTACACGATCTTTGTGCTATGCTTAGGATTGGGTCTTGTCCATCACATCATTCTCCTAATGATGTGATCCCGTTATCAATGTCATCCAATGTCCATAGTCAGGAAACCATGACTATCTGTTGATCAACGAGCTAGTCAACTAGAGGCTTACTAGGGACACGTTGTGGTCTATGTATTCACACATGTATTATGATTTCCGGATAACACAATTATAGCATGAACAATAGACAATTATCATGAACGAGGAAATATAATAATAACCTTTTTATTATTGCCTCTAGGGCATATTTCCAACAGTCTCCCACTTGCACTAGAGTCAGTAATCTAGTTACATTGTGATGAATCGAACACCCATAGAGTTCTGGTGTTGATCATGTTTTGCTCTAGGGAGAGGTTTAGTCAACGGATCTGCTACATTCAGGTCCGTATGTACTTTACAAATATCTATGTCTCCATTTTGAACACTTTCACGAATGGAGTTGAAGCGACGCTTGATATGCCTGGTCTTCCTGTGAAACCTGGGCTCCTTGGCAAGGGCAATAGCTCCAGTGTTGTCACAGAAGAGTCATCGGGCCCGACGCATTAGGAATCACCCCTAGGTCGGTAATGAACTCCTTCATCCAGATTGCTTCTTGTGCTGCCTCTGAGGCCGCCATGTACTCTGCTTCACATGTAGATCCCGCCACGACGCTTTGCTTGCAACTGCACCAGCTTACTGCCCCTCCATTCAAAATATACATGTATCCGGTTTGTGACTTAGAGTCATCCAGATCTGTGTCGAAGCTAGCATCGACGTAACCCTTTACGACGAGCTCTTCGTCACCTCCATAAACGAGAAACATATCCTTAGTCCTCTTCAGGTACTTCAGGATATTCTTGACCGTTGTCCAGTGTTCCATGCCGGGATTACTTTGGTACCTACCTACCAAACTTACAGCAAGGTTTACATCAGGCCTGGTACACAGCATGGCATACATAATAGACCCTATGGCCGAGGCATAGGGGATGACACTCATCTTTTCTCTATCTTCTGCCGTGGTCGGGCATTGAGCCGTGCTCAATTGCACACCTTGCAATACAGGCAAGAACCCCTTCTTGGACTGATCCATATTGAACTTCTTCAATATCTTGTCAAGGTACGTACTCTGTGAAAGACCAATGAGGCGTCTTGATCTATCTCTATAGATCTTGATGCCTAATATATAAGCAGCTTCTCCAAGGTCCTTCATTGAAAAACACTTATTCAAGTAGGCCTTTATACTTTCCAAGAATTCTATATCATTTCCCATCAATAGTATGTCATCCACATATAATAAGAGAAATGCTACAAAGCTCCCACTCACTTTCTTGTAAACACAGGCTTCTCCATAAGTCTGTGTAAACCCAAACGCTTTGATCATCTCATCAAATCGAATGTTCCAACTCCGAGATGCTTGCACCAGCCCATAGATGGAGCGCTGGAGCTTGCATACCTTGTTAGCATTCTTAGGATCGACAAAACCTTCCGGCTGCATCATATACAATTCTTCCTTAAGAAAGCCGTTAAGGAATGCCGTTTTGACGTCCATTTGCCATATCTCATAATCATAGAATGCGGCAATTGCTAACATGATTCGGACAGACTTCAGCTTCGCTACGGGTGAGAAAGTCTCATCGTAGTCAACCCCTTGAACTTGTCGATAACCCTTAGCGACAAGTCGAGCCTTATAGATGGTTACATTACCATCCGCGTCCGCCTTCTTCTTAAAGATCCATTTATTTTCTATGGCTCGCCGATCATCAGGCAAGTCAGTCAAAGTCCATACTTCGTTTTCATACATGGATCCTATCTTGGATTTCATGGCTTCTAGCCATTTGTCGGAATCTGGGCCCGCCATTGCTTCTTCATAGTTCGAAGGTTCACCGTTGTCTAACAACATGATTTACAGGATAGGGTTGCCGTACCACTCTGGTGCGGAACGTGTCCTTGTAGACCTACGAAGTTCAGCAGTAACTTGATCCGAAGCTTCATGATCATCATCATTAACTTGCTCCCTAGTCGGTGTAGGCACCACAGGAACATCTTCCCACGCTGCGCTACTTTCCGGTTCGGAAGGGGTGACTATCACCTCATCAAGTTTCACTTTCCTCCCACTTATTTCTTTCGAGAGAAACTCTTTCTCCAGAAAGGACCCGTTCTTGGCAACAAAGATTTTGCCTTCGGATCTGAGGTAGAAGGTATACCCAATGGTTTCCTTAGGTTATCCTATGAAGACGCATTTCTCCGACTTGGGTTCGAGCTTTTCAGGTTGAAGTTTCTTGACATAAGCATCGCATCCCCAAACTTTTAGAAACGACAGCTTAGGTTTCTTCCCAAACCATAATTCATATGGTGTCGTCTCAACGGATTTCGACGGAGCCCTATTTAAAGTGAATGCGGCAGTCTCTAAAGCATAGCCCCAAAATGAGAGCGGTAGATCGGTAAGAGACATCATAGATCGCACCATATCCAATAGAGTGCGATTACGACGTTCGGACACACCATTTCGCTGAGGTGTTCCAGGCGGCGTGAGTTGTGAAACTATTCCACATTTCCTTAAGTGTGTACCAAATTCATGACTTAAATATTCTCCCCCACGATCTGATCGTAAGAACTTTATTTTCCTGTCACGTTGATTCTCAACCTCACTCTGAAATTCCTTGAACTTTTCAAAGGTCTCAGACTTGTGTTTCATTAGGTAGACATACCCATATCTACTTAAGTCATCAGTGAGAGTGAGAACATAACGATAGCCACCGCGAGCCTCAACACTCATTGGATCGCACACATCGGTATGTATGATTTCCAATAAGTTGGTTGCTCGCTCCATTGTTCCGGAGAACGGAGTCTTGGTCATCTTACCCATGAGGCATGGTTTGCACGTGTCAAATGATTCGTAATCAAGAGACTCCAAAAGTCCATCTGCATGGAGCTTCTTCATGCGCTTGACACCAATGTGACCAAGGCGGCAGTGCCACAAGTATGTGGGACTATCGTTATCAACTTTACATCTTTTGGTATTCACACTATGAATATGTGTAACATCACGTTCGAGATTCATCAAGAATAAACCATTGACCAGCGGGGCATGACCATAAAACATATCTCTCATATAAATAGAACAACCATTATTCTCGGATTTAAATGAGTAGCCATCTCGAATTAAACGAGATCCTGATACAATGTTCATGCTCAAAGCTGGCACTAAATAACAATTATTGAGGTTTAAAACTAATCCCGTAGGTAAATGCAGAGGTAGCGTGCCGACGGCGATCACATCGACCTTGGAACCATTCCCGACGCGCATCGTCACCTCGTCCTTCGCCAGTCTCCGCTTATTCCGCAGCTCCTGTTTTGAGTTACAAATATGAGCAACCGCACCGGTATCAAATACCCAGGAGCTACTACGAGTACTGGTAAGGTACACATCAATTACATGTATATCACATATACCTTTGGTGTTGCCGGCCTTCTTGTCCGCTAAGTATTTGGGGCAGTTCCGCTTCCAGTGACCACTTCCCTTGCAATAAAAGCACTCAGTCTCAGGCTTGGGTCCATTCTTTGGCTTCTTCCCGGCAACTGGCTTACCGGGCGCGGCAACTCCCTTGCCGTCTTTCTTGAAGTTCTTCTTACCCTTGCCTTTCTTGAACTTAGTGGTTTTATTCACCATCAACACTTGATGTTCCTTTTTGATCTCCACCTCCGCTGATTTCAGCATTGAATATACCTCAGGAATGGTCTTTTCCATCCCCTGCATATTGAAGTTCATCACAAAGCTCTTGTAGCTCGGTGGAAGCGACTGAAGGATTCTGTCAATGACCGCGTCATCCGGGAGATTAACTCCCAGCTGAGACAAGCGGTTGTGTAACCCAGACATTTTGAGTATGTGCTCACTGACAGAACTATTTTCCTCCATTTTACAACTGAAGAACTTGTCGGAGACTTCATATCTCTCGACCCGGGCATGAGCTTGGAAAACCATTTTCAGCTCTTCGAACATCTCATATGCTCCGTGTTTCTCAAAACGCTTTTGGAGCCCCGGTTCTAAGCTGTAAAGCATGCCGCACTGAACGAGGGAGTAATCATCAGCACGTGACTGCCAAGCGTTCATAACGTCTTGGTTCTCTGGGATGGGTGCTTCACCTAGCGGTGCTTCTAGGACATAATCTTTCTTGGCAGCTATGAGGATGATCCTCAGGTTCCGGACCCAGTCCGTATAGTTGCTGCCATCATCTTTCAGCTTGGTTTTCTCTAGGAACGCGTTGAAGTTGAGGGCAACGTGGGCCATTTGATCTACAAGACATATTGTAAAGATTTTAGACTAAGTTCATGATAATTAAGTTCATCTAATCAAATTATTCAATGAACTCCCACTCAGATAGACATCCCTCTAGTCATCTAAGTGAAACATGATCCGAGTCAACTAGGCCGTGTCCGATCATCACGTGAGACGGACTAGTCAATATCGGTGAACCATCTTCATGTTGATCGTATCTTCTATACGACTCATGCTCGACCTTTCGGTCTTCCGTGTTCTGAGGCCATGTCTGTACATGCTAGGCTCGTCAAGTCAACCTAAGTGTATTGCGTGTGTTCCGAGGCCATGTCTGTACATGCTAGGCTCGTCAACACCCGTTGTATGCGAACGTTAGAATCTATCACACCCGATCATCACGTGGTGCTTCGAAACAACGAACCTTCGCAACGGTGCACAGTTAGGGGGAACACTTTCTTGAAATTATTATAAGGGATCATCTTACTTACTACCGTCGTTCTAAGCAAATAAGATGTAAAACATGATAAACATCACATGCAATCAAATAGTGACATGATATGGCCAATATCATTTTGCTCCTTTGATCTCCATCTTCGGGGCGCCATGATCATCTTCGTCACCGGCATGACACCATGATCTCCATCATCATGATCTCCATCATCGTGTCTTCATGAAGTTGTCACGCCAACGATTACTTCTACTTCTATGGCTAACGTGTTTAGCAATAAAGTAAAGTAATTTACATGGCGTTATTCAATGACACGCAGGTCATACAAAAAATAAAGACAACTCCTATGGCTCCTGCCGGTTGTCATACTCATCGACATGCAAGTCGTGATTCCTATTACAAGAACATGATCAATCTCATACATCACATATATCTCATTCATCACATCCTTTTGGCCATATCACATCACAAGGCACATGCTGCAAAAACAAGTTAGACGTCCTCTAATTGTTGTTGCAAGTTTTTACGTGGCTTCTATAGGTTTCTAGCAAGAATGTTTCTTACCTACGTAAAACCACAACGTGATATGCCAATTTCTATTTACCCTTCATAAGGACCCTTTTCATCGAATCCGTTCCGACTAAAGTGGGAGAGACAGACACCCGCTAGCCACCTTATGCAACTAGTGCATGTCAGTCGGTGGAACCTGTCTCACGTAAGCGTACGTGTAAGGTCGGTCCGGGCCGCTTCATCCCACAATACCGCCGAAACAAGATAAGACTAGTAGTGGCAAGAAAAATTGACAACATCTACGCCCACAACTGCTTTGTGTTCTACTCGTGCATAGTAACTACGCATAGGCCTGGCTCATGATGCCACTGTTGGGGATCGTTGCAGAATTTTGAATTTTTCTACGCATCACCAAGATCCATCTATGGAGTTTACTAGCAATGAGAAGGAAGGAGTGCATCTACATACCCTTGTAGATCGCGAGCGGAAGCGTTCAAGTGAACGGGGTTGATGGAGTCGTACTCGTCGTGATCCAAATCACTGATGACCGAGCGCCGAACGGACGGCACCTCCGCGTTCAACACACGTACCGAGCAGCGACGTCTCCTCATTCTTGATCCAGCAAGGGGGAAGGAGAGGTTGATGGAGATCCAGCAGCACGACGGCGTGGTGGTGGAAGTAGCGGGGATCCCGGCAGGGCTTCGCCAAGCGCAAGCGGAGGGAGGGTCAGGGAGGAGAGGTGTCACGGGAGGGAGAGGGAGGCGCCAGGGGCTAGGGTGCTGCTGCCCTCCCTCCCCCCCACTATATATAGGCCCCCTGGGGGGGGGCGCCGGCCCCTGGGATCCCATCTACATGGGGGGGGGGGCGGCGGCCAAGGGGGGAAACTTGCCCCCCAAGCCAGGTGGGGCGCCCCCACCCCCAGGGTTTCCAAGCCTAGGCGCAGGGGGAGGCCCATGGGGGGCGCACCAGCCCACCAAGGGCTGGTTCCCCTCCCACTTCAGCCCATGGGGCCCTCCGGGATAGGTGGCCCCACCCGGTGGACCCCCGGGACCCTTCCGGTGGTCCCGGTACAATACGATAACCCCCGAAACTTTCCCGGTGGCCGAAACTGGACTTCCTATATGTAATTCTTCACCTCCGGACCATTCCGGAACTCCTCGTGACATCCAGGATCTCATCCGGGACTCCGAACAACTTTCAGGTTTCCGCATACTAATATCTCTACAACCCTAGCGTCACCGAACCTTAAGTGTGTAGACCCTACGGGTTCGGGAGACATGCAGACATGACCGAGAGGACTCTCCGGTCAATAACCAACATCAGGATCTGGATACCCCATGTTGGCTCCCACATGTTCCACGATGATCTCATCGGATGAACCACGATGTCGAGGATTCAATCAATCCTGTATACAATTCCCTTTGTCAATCGGTACGTTACTTGCCCGAGATTCGATCGTCGGTATCCCAATACCTTGTTCAATCTCGTTACCGGCAAGTCACTTTACTCGTACCGTAACGCATGATCCCGTGGCTAAATCCTTAGTCACATTGAGCTCATTATGATGATGCATTACCGAGTGGGCCCAGAGATACCTCTCCGTCATACGGAGTGACAAATCCCAGTCTCGATTCGTGCCAACCCAACAGACACTTTTGGAGATACCTGTAGTGCACCTTTATAGCCACCCAGTTACGTTGTGACGTTTGGTACACCCAAAGCATTCCTACGGTATCCGGGAGTTGCACAATCTCATGGTCTAAGGAAATGATACTTGACATTAGAAAAGCTCTAGAAAACGAACTACACGATCTTGTGCTATGCTTAGGATTGGGTCTTGTCCATCACATCATTCTCCTAATGATGTGATTCCGTTATCAATGACATCCAATGTCCATGGTCAGGAAACCATAACCATCTATTGATCAACGAGCTAGTCAACTAGAGGCTTACTAGGGACACGTTGTGGTCTATGTATTCACACATGTATTATGATTTCCGGATAACACAATTATAGCATGAACAATAGACAATTATCATGAATGAGGAAATATAATAATAAAAATTTTATTATTGCCTCTAGGGCATATTTCCAACAATGTGAACGTCGACTACATGACACTTCACCATGATTTGGGCGTAGGGGAAGGGATTGGGAACTAATAAGTAGATGATGGGTTGCTAGAGTGACAGAAGCTTAAACCCTAGTTTATGCGTTGCTTCGTAAGGGGCTGATTTGGATCCATATGTGTCATGCTATGGTTAGGTTTACCTTAATTCTTCTTTCATAGTTGCGGATGCTTGCGAGAGGGGTTAATCATAAGTGGGAGGCTTGTCCAAGTAAGGACAGCACCCAAGCACCGGTCCACCCACATATCAAATTATCAAAGTAACGAACGCGAATCATATGAGCATGATGAAAACTAGCTTGACAATAATTCCCATGTGTCCTCGGGAGCACTTTGCTTTATATAAGAGTTTGTCCAGGCTTGTCCTTTGCTACAAAAAGGATTGGCCACCTTTCTGCACCTTGTTTACTTTTTTACTTGTTACCTGTTACGAATTACCTTATCACAAAACTATCTGTTACTGATAATTTCAGTGCTTGCACAGAATACCTTACTGAAAACCGCTTGTCATTTCCTTCTGCTCCTCGTTGGGTTCGACACTCTTTCTTATAGAAAGGGCTACGATAGATCCCCTATACTTGTGGGTCATCAAGACTCTTTTCTGGCACCATTGCCGGGGAGTGAAGCGCCTTTGGTAAGGAAACATTTATATAGTGTGCTGAAATTTACTGTCACTTGTTACTATGGAAAATAATCCTTTGAGGGGCCTTTTCGGGGTATATTCACCTCGACCAGAAGAGAAAAGAGTTTCTCCTCAACCTACTAAACCTACTGAAAATATTTACTTTGAAATTCCTTCGGGTATGATAGAGAAACTGCTAGCTAATCCTTATACAGGAGATGGAACATTACATCCCGATATGCACCTAATCTATCTGGATGAAGTTTGCAGATTATTTAAGCTTGTAGGTATGCCCGAGGATGTTATCAAGAAGAAGGTCTTCCCTTTATGTTTGAAGGGAAAGGCATTGACATGGTATAGGCTATGTGATGATATTGGATCATGGAACTACAACCGATTGAAATTGGAATTTCATCAGAAGTTTTATCCTATGCATCTGGTTCATCGTTATCATAATTATATATATAATTTTTGGCCTCGTGAAGGAGAAAGTATCACTCAAGCTTGGGGGAGGCTTAAGTCAATGTTATATTCATGCCCCAATCATGAGATCTAAGAGAAATTATTATTCAAAAAATTTATGCTCGGCTTTCTCATAATGATCGCTCCATGCTCGATACTTCTTGTACTGGTTCTTTTATGATGAAGACTATTGAATTCGAATGGGATTTATTGGAAAGAATTAAACGCAACTCTGAAGATTGGGAACTTGACGAAGGTAGGAGTCAGGTATAAACCTTAAGTTTGATTGTGTTAAATCTTTTATGGATACCGATGCTTTTCATGAATTTAGCACTAAATATGGACTTGACTCTGATATAGTAGCTTCTTTCTGTGAATCATTTGCTACTCATGTTGATCTCCCTAAGGAGAAGTGGGTTAAATATCACCCTCCCATTGAAGTAAAAGTAGTAGAACCTATTAAAGCTGAAGAAGAAACTATTACTTATAATGTTGATCCTATTGTTCCTACTCCTTATATTGAGAAACCACCTTTCCCTGTTAGAATAAAGGATCATGCTAAAGCTTCAAATGTGGTTCGTAAGAGTTATACTAGAACACCTACACCCCCTGAACAAATTAAAGTTGAACCTAGTATTGCTATGGTTAAAGATCTCTTGGTCGATAATATTGATGGGCATGTTATTTATTTCTGTGATGAAGCTGCTAGGATTGCTAAACCTGATACTAAAGATAAACATAGACCTGTTGTTGGCATGCCTGTTTTTTCTGTTAAAATAGGAGATCATTGTTATCATGGCTTGTGATATGGGTGCTAGTGTGAGTGCAATTCCTCATTCCTTATACAGAGAAATTATGAATGATATTGCACCTGCTGAGTTAGAAGGTATCACAAAAAAAAGACACATCCGTGACATTTTCGGCCGAACGAAATTTTTTCTCTCATACTTATAACACTTCTATGACGATAATTGTGACAAAACACGGTATCATCATAGATGTGGTGGGGTCCTACTTCTATGACAAAAAATCATGACAAAAAATGGGCTTTTCATCCTGGGCGGGCCGGAGACGCGGTTGCATGACATTCTTTGGGCCGTCCATGATGGAAAAAACCATGGTAGAAGCGAGGGCGAGGAAAATATCGGTGTGTTCCCGGTTAGGGTGGGTGGTCGGGGCCGAGAGATGCGTGTTTCTATCGTACACGCACGCGCGTGGGTGCGAGGTATTGGGCTCTAACTGAACCCAAGAGAGGCGTTGGGCTCTAACTGAACCCGAGTGATCGCACCGCAGGCTGCGTGTTACTAAACCCGAGCGATCAATCGATGGCTGTTAACTGAACCCGATCGAGCGATTCCTTCGCTACTGCTGCTAACTGAAGCCGATCGATGTTGCCTCTTGATGAACAGTGAGCGTTGCTGGGGGGTTTGGACGAACAGTTCCCGATGGGGGTGGATGAACAGGACCCCGTGGCGTTGCCTCTGGATAAACAGGACCCCGATCGTTCGAGCCGGTTGGGGGTGGATGAACAGGACCCCGTGGAGGGCAGGATGAATAGGACCACCCCGTGGAGGGCAGGATGAACAGTAGACGGTGGAGGGCAGGATGAACAGTATCCCGTGGAGGGGTGGTTGAACAGGAGCCCGTGGAGGCTGGATGAACAGGAGCCCGTGGATGAACAGTCGCAGGTGGAGGCTGGAGGAGGTCGACGGTGGATGAACAGTAGCCCGTGGAGGCTGGAGGGGGTCGACGGTGGAGATGAACAGTATCCCGTGGAGTCCCGTTTTGTGGTACGCCACACCCCTCCCGATGAACAGGACCCCCGTTTCGACCGTAGCGCTGCAACACAAGTCCGTTTCTCCGTTTTGCGGTACGCCACACCCCTCCCGATCAACAGGACCCCCGTTTCGACCGTAGGACGTCCGTTTCCTCTGTTTTGCGGTACGCCAGACCGCTCCCGATGAACAAGATCCCATTTCGAATGTGCCGGTCGAACACAAGGCCGTTTCCTCCGTTCTGCGGTACGCCAGGCATCGTTTCCATCGGCTGTTCCGTCCAAGCCCTCCCGATGAACACGACGACGCATTCCATTCCGACCCAGCCGGTTGGCTCCCCATGAACATGACGACGACGCAGTTTCTCCGTTCCGACCCAGCCATGTACACGAGCCCTGGCCGTACGTATGCGCGAGTAGGCGTTCGAGACCCTGCCCGTATGTACGTACGTGGCCGTATTTTCTTTCTTGCACACTGACCGCTGTACGTACGTATACATGCTACGTGCGCGCCTCTACATCGACCAGTATGTACGTACATGTTCGCGACCAGAATGACAACACTACGTATGCTTCGACCAGGTGGGTCCCGACTGTCAGGCACTTCCTTGCCTGCGAAGATGTAGCTGGTGGGTCCCAGCAGTCAGGGGGCGAATTGTTTTTTTCCCGGACGCACTTCCTTGCGTGCGAAGATGTAGCTGGTGGGTCCCAGCAGTCAGGGGGAAACATTTTTTTCACGAAATACGGTGGCCCGTCCGGTGGGTCCCCACTGTCAGGTGGAGGAATAATTAATTTGCGCGTAATAAGGAGGCACTTCCTTGCTGCGGCCGTGGACCCAGCTGTCAGCCTCTCCACGTACAGTCCATGTCCGATGGAAGCCGTTCCTTGACCACGTTGACCACGCTCCGCCGAGAGCACCAGGGCGGTGGACGACGGCGAGGCCTTGGAAGGGGACGACGCGGAGCCGGGGAAGACGCGGCAGTGGATGCCCACGCGTAGAGGAGTACGAGGGTTCACTGGTTCGCTGCGGTGTGAGGCTGCCGTCGCCGCAGAATAATAGGGGGTGTGGGTGAGTAGAGGGATGGCCTGGCCAGCGGTGGGAATAGTAGAGGGCGGTGAGGCCTCCGCGGCAGCACAGCCGGCCACGGGAGGTAGGAGCATGCGGCACGACCGGCGCTGCTTTGGGCGGCTGGAGCAACAAGACCAGAGGTTGAAGAAGCACTACGGCTGTTGGATGGACATCGTACGGTAACTTGAGCTAGAATCATGGATATTGACTAAGTTGACAAAGCCCTCCATCCCCGTCAACTTAGTAGGCCCACAAGTCAGCCTGCCACTATACTGGGTCCCAGCTAGCAGGGGGAGTATTCATTTTTTTGTGCGTAATAAGGATGCACTTCCTTGCGTGCGAAGATATAGCTGGTGGGTCCGAGCTGTCAGCGGCGGTAACATTTTTTTCGTGAAATACAGAGGCCCTTTCGATGGGTCCCAGATGTCAGGTGGAGGAATCATTATTTTGCGCGTAATAAGGAGGCATTTCCTTGCGTGCGGCCGTGGACCCAACTGTCAGCCTCTCCACGTACAGTCCACTTCAGATGCATGTTGGTCGTTGACCACGTTGACCAGGCGGCGCCGAGAGCACCAGGGCGGTGGACGACGGCGAGGCCTAGGAAGGGGACGACACGGAGGTAGGGAAGATTCGGCAGTTGTTTCCCACGCGTAGGGGAGTACGACTGTACGAGGGTTTACTGGTTCGTCTGCCGTCGCCGGAGAATAACAGCAGGTGTGTGGGTGAGTAGAGGGATGGCTAGGCCAGCGATGGGAGTACAGTGGGGCAGTGAGGCCTGCGCGACAGCACAGCCGGCCGCGGGGAGGAGGGAGCAGGCAGTCCCGCCGGCGCTTGTTTGAGCGGCTGTAGCAGGAAGAGCAGAGATTGAAGAAGCACAACGGCCGTTGGATGGACATCCAACAGTCACTACTCGTGGATCAACCTTTTTTTTAGAAAGCCTCAAATCCGTGGAAAACAGCATACAACCCATCTGCCATTATTTCTAATAATTTACAGCCCATTTGCTAATTCTTAAGGGTTTTTTGGAGCCCATATTCTTTTTGTTAGCATTACAGCCCATATTGTGGCCACGGTTAAAAAATTGTACGAAATTTTGCATATTTCAGTGCGGTCCGAACTGTTTTTAATCCCGAAATTTCGAGTCACATTCAAACTGATTTTAAAAATAAATGTATATCAATATAAAATCCAACAAATTTTCCACGCATAAAAATTAATGCAATTTAAAATATCGAAATGAAAAAAAGAAATTAGAAACTAATTGCCGGTTTGATGTGTTTTAAAAATGTCCAGCCCATTTCTCATTACTGATAGGCCATTTTCTTGTCCAGCCGAATGAAGCTCTCCTCGTCTTGAAAGATTTGCAGCTCAACAGGCCTCACAAAGCGACTTACTTGGCAAATCACAAAAAAAACTGGGCTAGCCATTTTCAGAAAGAAAAAAAAACTACTGGGCTGGTCTATGGTAAACATAAAAGAGAAGGCTGTCTAGACAGGCCAGAGTGCCCCGCACAGCCCAGTTGACACCCTGCTTCCATCTCAAAAACAAATAGATAAATGCCACTCCAATTATGGCGATTCATAAAAATGCCACTTCAATTTCCAAACTTTGAAAAATGCCACTGCAATTTTTGCAAACTTTGGAAAACGCCACTGCAATTTGCAAACTTTGAAAAAGCCACTCCAGACTTCGAAAAATGCCATTGGAAATGGCATTTTTCAAAGTTTGGAAATTGCAGTGGCATTTCTCGGAAACTCCAGATTTGGAGTGGCATTTATCAAATTAAACCAAAACAAAAAATACTGGGCGAGCTGTTGGGTCCCTGGTATCAGCCGCTCGTTGTGCAATTCTCTCGTTTATTGACTACGTTGACAATGGCATGTGACCCAGATGTCAGAAATCCATTAGGAGGAGCCATTTTTTTATTGGCTTGAAATAAGGAGGCACTTGCTTGCGTACTGCCATGATCTTGGCGGGTCCCTGCTGTCATCCTCTCCACGTACAATCATCTCCTGATTGTGTACGCGTCAACTTGGTAGGCCCACAAGTCAGCCTCTAAACCCGTGGAGGACAAATACAACCCATTTAAAAAAATAACAGCCCATTCCATACGTTCAAATGGAAAGTTCAACATTCAGAGCAAAGTAACAGGTCTGATCCACATATAGAGTACTGAACTTCCACGTTGACAACCATCATAGCTAAGTTAACTATCTACTCCCACTAATACTCTAGTAGCGTACAAGTACTAACTAGACGATGCCGGCCGCCATCTGCGGTACACGCTAAACGCTGGCACCGGCGTCCTCCGCCTCGCCTCGGACTTGCCAGATGTGTGATAGGGCGCGTTGCTCGCGCGCGTTGGCCCTTTCCATACCGGCGTGGTCCACCGAAGCTTCGGCTTCTAAGCGGGAAACCCACTTGACGAGCTGGTAGTAAAAATCGTCGTCGCGAACGCGTGCGTGCCCGACAGCCTCCAGGGCTATTTGCCGGGCGCCGGCCTCCACGTAGTCAGTGTAACACCCTGGGAATCATGCTACAGTAACTCCCTGTGATTAAGCTAATCATGTTGCTAAACAGGGCTTGATCACATTTGAATCACCTTCCTTTTCAAACTCCTAGTTCCAAACTTCAAATATAATTAAAGTGAAAAATAAAAGTTTTCAAGAACTCAAACAAAAATGTTCAGTGGGTGCCAAATATTACACTGGTAATTATGGTGGAGAAAACACATTTTTATAAAATGCCTAAATGCTTTAAATGAAATAAAACAGAAAAGGGAATAAGCAAATAAAAAGAAAACAGAAAACAGAAACCGTCAGAGAAAAAAAAAGGAGCAGGCCTCCCCCCACTGGACCCGTGGCCCATCTGCACCGAACCCCCCGGCCCAAACTGGGCCGCACCCCCGACCCCGGCCCAGCCCACCTCTCCTCCCTCGCCCCCTTCCCTGTTCCCCCGACCGGGTCGGAACAGGGGCGCGCTCCCGCCCAACCCCCTCGCCGGCACCGACGCCGGAGAGGATAAGGCTGCCACGCCCCGACTCCTCGATCCCCTCTCCAGTCCCCCTGGCGTCCCCATCCATTCCCCTCCTCCTCGCTCGCTCTCTTCCCTCCTCTGTCGCCCGAACGCCATCGCCGTGCCGTCACCGTGCTCGTGGCCACAAGCCTCCCCGGCGCTCGGGAGGAAGTCGAGGAGCACCGCCGTCCTCTTCTGCACCGTATGCAAGTGCTAGGTTGAGCCGGAGTGCCTCGAGACGTCGCCGCCGGCTTTCTTCCCCAACCACGGCCGTGGTCGTCCACCTCATCGATCTGCCTCGTCGGACCACCCCGCGCCCGCTTAGCACCTCTGCAGACCCCCTGTGAGCATCTCTCTCCTTCCCCTCACTCAACGCGCTCGATTGCGAGCTCTAGCAACTGATCCGCCATCGGCCGAAAGCTTGCTCCGCCGCTCACCTCGCCGTCGCGGCCACAGCTCACGCAGCTGGCGTTTGAGCACACCATCATGCTCAACATCTCCGTAGGATGCCGTAGCACCCACTAGCTCTTTCCCTCATGCCCCCTGCGTCTTCCCCGTCAGTGCCGTGCTCTGGTCGCCGCCTCGGCTCATCGTAGGACCTAACCACGCTCCAAATGGGCCACTGTGGCCGATTCCCGAAGCTCACCCGCGCCGCGCCGCCGCATTGGAGCTCGCCGGAGCCCCTCTCCGGTGCCCTGCCGACGTGGCCGGCCGGGCCCCACCCCTGGCTCACTGCCAGTGGCCCCCACGGGCCCCAGTTGACTGGGTTGACCCAGTCAACTGCTGACTGGGCAGCCCAGTGTCACTGACATGCGGGCCCCGCCGCAAAAACATAAAAAAAAAAGAAAAAGAAAATGTTTTATAAATAAAAATAATTATTTTAACTAATCACTCACTGACATGTGGGGCCCACCCCTCTAATTATACTGCTAGATTAGTTTAGTTAAGTATTAGACTAGCAGAGGCTGACATGTGGGTCCCACTGGACCCACCTGTCTGGTTTGACTGGTCAGCCGACCTGTTGACCTGCTGACGTCAGCATTGCCTCATGCTGACGTCATAATTCATTTTTCTTAATAAAAATAATTCCAAAAATTCAAATAAACTTTGAAAATTCATATCTTTTAAACCGTAACTCGGATGAAGATGTTTTCTATATGAAAGTTGCTCAGAACGACGAGACGAATCCAAATACGCAGTCCGTTCGTCCACCACACCTCCCTAACCTATCGAACTAGCAACTTTCCCCCTTCGGTCCGTCTATCCGAAAACGCGAAACATCGGGAATACCTCCCGGATGTTCCCCCCCTTCACCGGTACCACCTACTGTCGCGTTAGGACACCCCTAGCACCGCTCACTGTCATGTCACGCATCGTCATGCTTATGTTTGCATTGTATTTACCGTTTCTTCCCCCCCTCTTCTCTCCGGTAGGCTACGAGACCGACACTGCTGCTGCCCAGTTCGACTACGGAGTCGACGACCCCTCCTACTTGCCAGAGCAACCAGGCAAGCCCCCCCCCTTGATCACCAGATATCGCCTACTCTCCTCTATACTGCTTGCATTAGAGTAGTGTAGCATGTTACTGCTTTTCGATATCCTATTCTGATGCATAGCCTATCCTTGCTACTACTGTTGATACCTTTACCTGCAATCCTACATGCTTAGTATAGGATGCTAGATTTCCATCAGTGGCCCTACATTCTTGTCCGTCTGCTGTGCTATACTATCGGGCCGTGATCACCTGGGCGGTGATCACGGGTATATACTTATATACTATATACATGACACATGTGATGATTAAAGTCGGGTCGGCTTGTAGGAGTACCCGCAAGTGGATCTTTGTGGCGGAGCGACAGGGCAGGTTGAGACCGCCTAGGTGAGAGGTGGGCCTGGCCCTGGTCGGCGTTCGCGAATACTTAACACGCTTAACGAGATCTTGGTATTTGATCTGAGTCT